>NC_044987.1:86256932-86342829 GCF_008728515.1 Papio anubis
CAGTGAGATGAACCCAGTACCTCAGTTGAAAATGCCGAAATCACGGGTCTTCTGTGTCGCTCGCGCTGGGAGTTGGAGACTGGAGCTGTTCCTATTCGGCCATCTTGCTCCGCCCGCGGAATCAAAATCTTTTAAGGGGACTCTCAACTGACTTAAAATTTACTTTCTAGGTATTTTTTCCCTAAATTTTAAACTCCATGAAAACAAGTGCTCTCTGTCTTGCCGTCTGCTATAGTTTCAGAACCTAGCAAAGAAAGTTCCATAAATATTTCTTAAATTGGATAGAAAGAACCTATCTTTGAAGATAAAATATTAAATAAGGTTTCCAATATTTGGAGTATTGAATCAAAGATTCAAACAAAGGTCTGGATTAATCCAGAGTCTATGCTTAGTTGTTGACCTGAATTTTGTTATCTTTCTGTATACTAACTGATAGTATTTTTGTGTTAAAACTCATTTCAGAGTTTTATAACCATGAATTTTCATTTCTTTCATGCCAACAATTGATCTGTCTTTCTATTAAGAGAGCCAAAACTAAGCTTTAATTAAATGCCAAATTTAAACACAGATAGAAACTTAAGCTGCAAATATATAGGTATATAAGAAAGAAGATATTTTTCCTTTAATCTACATTTCTAGCAGAGGAATAGAGTAGACTTCACATCTCCTTTTGTTGATCAGTTTTTCTAAAATTAATGTTCTTATAATTCAGGAGATTCCTTACCTACTAAATTAACAAGTAGTTAGCAACTGGATTGTCAGCAAGTCGCTGTAAAAATATTTGGAAAAAAAACTTTTACCCTGCCATCACAGAAAGTTTAAAGTGATAAGGTCGCTTAAAAGAGAATGGTAAATTAATAAGTAATTAGAAAGAAATGTTTTCTCACTCCCATCCTGGACATAACGTGAAGATTTTATCAAAGCCAACCTTCCTTTTCCTGACCTCCCTCACCAGGACTAATCTTTTTATAGTTATAGCAACATTAACTTCTCAGTTACCGCATATATCATAGTTACGACTATCCAGCTAGTCACTTAATCTGTAAATATTTGCTGAGCTTCTGCTTTGTGACAGGCATTGTTGTGGACATAGGGGTTACAGCATGAAGCAAGGTACTTGCTCTCACCAGGTTTTTCTCTTGTTGGGTAAGACAGACGACAGATAAATATATAAAATAATTTTAGGTAATAATAAGAATCACAAAAAAAGTAAAACAGGAAAGTGTGATCAAAATGGGATGTGGTAGAGGCCTGCTTTAGAAATTGTGTTTTAGCTATCTATTGCT
Organism: Papio anubis; assembly: GCF_008728515.1. Lineage (NCBI taxonomy): Eukaryota > Metazoa > Chordata > Mammalia > Primates > Cercopithecidae > Papio > Papio anubis. The sequence goes on from NC_044987.1 coordinate 86,258,219, forward strand.
ACATACAAATAACCCTCATATTTTGTGGCCTACAACAATGCAATTTAAATTTTCTACAATTTTTTAACTTGACTTGGTTTAGCTGGTTGGTTCTTCTGCTCCACACTGTGAAAACTGAGTTAACTCATGTGGTTGCATTTAGCTAAGAGATCTTTTGGCTCCAGCGTGTTCAACATGACATCTGCCTTTTTTGGACCTCTTTCCATGTGGGTGCTTTCATTCAGATGTCTAGCCCAATGTTCTTTACACCTTAGTGGCTAGCATCTAAGTAGAAAAGGCGAAAGCTGCTGGGCCTTTTAAAGTTTGGGCCTCAAACTGTCACAGGTCATTTTTACCATATTCTTTTTTTTTTTTTTTTTTTTTTTTAGTTAATATAATCATTAGTTTATGGAAGCATTATTAAACACTCAAAGTTCAACATAGTGCTAGACATTATCGATAAAAATAAGAGAAACAAGCAATTACAGTCAGATATATCAAACAGTATTAGGGGCATAAGACAGTACCTTGGGAAAAACTGTATGCAGTGAGTTTCCTTAAGCAAAATACTATCATTGCTCAATAGTATATACCTAGAATGAAAAACAGAGGAAATAAAAACATGGGATTCTCAACTAATTTTTACCATATTCTATTGGTCAAAGAAAATAACTAGGCCATCCGAATTCAAGGAGAAGGAAGAAAAGGCTACCCTCTGATGGATGAAGCACAATTTGTGGCTATCTTTAATTCATCAGCGGATATATGAGTATTTGCTTAATGACACTTTCCACTAGCCTTTAAGCTCTGAGAAAGCAGGAATAATGTTTATTATTGCTCACTATTGTTACACCAGTGTCTAGCATTGGTACCAAATGAATGACAGTGTCAACAAATGCTAGGAAAGGATGAAGAAAGCAAATACTTTGTTCTCATGTTACCTCTTCCCTTTCTTATGATCATGAAAGGCATTGCTAATGGATCACAGAACTCTTTCCTGTGGGATACTAATACAACCTGAAAAATCTGCTTGACACAGTGATCCAAGTAGTCCTTTGTCAGTGAAAATTGTCATGTATGTTCATCACCATGGGCAGTAGCCCCAGGGAAGCCTTTAGGAAGGGGGAAAGAACTAGGCTTAAAAAGATGTGTAGGATTTAGAAGTGCAGAAAAAATGAACCCAGGCTTTCACTGGCTTTTATTTTTCCATCAGATGAATTTATACAAGAAGTCTCCTCTTTGCAGATAAATTTTTAAAAATAACAAAACATATCACTCCCTTCCTGGGTGAATGCATCCTCTTGAGGTACATGATTTTGTGTGTATACAACAACTTATGTGTGAAGAAAAAGGAGCTTCTGTCTCCAGGAAGGTACAGCCCTGGTCTAGGAAATGTGGCTTGACTTAATGCTTTGATGAATCACACAAACTCCCAGGCATGTAAGACATATTTAAGAGGGTACTTGAACATGAACAATGGCAAGTAGACATAAATGAAGGTTATGCGTGAGTTCTTCATTTTTACCTCTAGAGTTCATTTTTCTTATAAGCTGTAATCTTTCAGGTTGAAGGTATGTACCTACAATACTTTATTTTAGGACTGGTTGTACCCTGTGAACAGCTGGGCTTACAATGATAACTAGTTAGCATCCAACAATGATTATGTTTCCTCCATGTCAAAACCACCAAGTGAAAAATGAAAGCACCAGTCAACCAGATGTTTTGTCTACATCATGCCAAACTATTAGTTAGAGTAAATCAACTCCACTCATCCCCTTTAATTGTCTTGCCAAAGTGCAGAAGAAGTCATAATCAATGGGAAAACCAGAAATCCAGGCTTTTGGTTTGTTGAAGTCAAGGAGATAAAATCAACCTGTTGACTAATGTTTTCACCTTTCTCTTTCTTTCCCTCCCTCCCTCCCTCCCTCCCTCCCTCCCTCCCTCCCTCCCTCCTCCCTCCCTCTTTTCTTTCTTTCTTTCTTTCTTTCTTTCTTTCTTTCTTTCTTTTCTTTCTTTCTTTCTTTCTTTCTCTGTCTGTCTTCCTTCCTTCCTTTCTTTTCTTTCTTTTCTTTTCTTTCTTTCTCTTTTTTTTTTGATAGAGTCTTGCTCTATCACCAGGCTGGAGTGCGGTATTCGATCTTGGTTCCGCTACCTTCTGCCTTCAGGTTCAGTGATTCTCCTGCCTCAGCCTCCCAAGTACCTGGGACTACAGGTGTGTGCCACCATGCCCAGCTAATAAATTTTTGTATTTTTAGTAGATATGGGGTTTCACCGTGTTGGCCAGGATGGTCGATGCTTTCACTTTTCAACTAGATGTTGGGGCACCATAACCACAATTCAATATAAAACGTGAATTTTTATCAGGCTACCTGGAGCTCCCTGGTGTCTCTAAGTTCCAATAAATTAGACACAACTTTGCAAAACAAATTATTCTAAAATTATATTTTCTTCATCCCTTGAATCCTGTAATATACCCATTACTTTGGGAAAGAAATCTTAGCCTGATATCCAAGATACTCCTGCCACCTCCATTTGTCCCACTACTCCCTTATGTTTTATATATTATAGCCCAGTGTTTCTCCACCTTGACACTGTTGACATTTTGGACTGGATAACTCTTTGTCATGGAGGGTTGTTATATGCACTGCAGGATGCTTAGCAGCATCCCAGCCCTCTACCCTTTTGTTTCCATGTCATTCTCTTTCCCTAGTGCATGTGGTTCTTCTTCATGGATAAACTTTTTGTTGGGAAGAGAAGTGGATAATGTGTTTGTCCAGTTTCTTTCCTTTCTACCAAGAGCCAGGAGGGAGATAGGAAGAGGAGAGGCCAAACAGGCAATGGAGATAGGAAAAAGTGTGGACTCATTTTAATTATTTGATCCCTTCATGTTAATAGGACAAAGATTGTTTGCTATATATACATTACTTTACATCTAGTGAAATAGCTTAACATACATACCAGACCATATACAAGCTAGACTCTCTCATTTGTTCCTCCTTAAAGTCCTATGAAATAAGGGACATTATCTCCATTTTACCGAGGAGGAAACTGAGGCCCAGCGAGTTTCAGTTGTTTGTCATAAACAGCCCATATAATGAGGGGAGCCATGATTCAAGGTATGACAAGCTGTGCCCCAAAGGCCCTGCTTTAAGCTATGTTTTAAGTTTATAATGATTTAGGAGATGTTATCCTTGAGACAGTTTGCTTTGGTTTCATCTTCCTGTTATTGAAAGATGGATCACCTGAGAGGAAAAGCCAATTGAATTTCCATCTTCCCTGTGTATTTCCATTCCAGAGCTTTCACTTGCCTTTAATGACTTTCTCAGGCCTTCCTCTTGAGTGTGAGACCTTCCAGGGCTGAGCTCAGCCTGAACATGAAGTTTTGGGAAAGAGTTAGGAAAGTCTGTTCAGCTATTTTTTAAGAAGAAGAAGAAGAAAAAAAGATATAAAGTACCACTTATCCCATTCCCCAAATAACTTAGTGTTTGGGCTCTCAAAAATTCACAAGCGGTCAGACCTTTATGAGAAAGCTCAGAGTTAGTTGAAAAGGACTTGAATTTAAGAGTCTTCCTTCCTCTCCCCGTCCCGAGCACAGGTGAGTGTGAAGCACGCTGCTGTCAGATGGTTGGCGAACTTGTTACAGAGAGGGCTGAGGTTTCCTTACATAGAAAGTTTGTCAGCCATAGCAGCTTTGGGTTCTCATTAAGGCTATTTCCCCTTCATTCTCCCTCTGCTCCTTTCCCCTACACAAGGTCTTCTCCAGGTTTGCTTTTCATTCTACAAAACTCACTTATGAGTGCCAAGTTTAAACAAAGCATCCAACTAGGGGTTCATTTATTTATCCATTCAAATATACGCATTGAATTTCTACAAAATGCTAGGTAAGGTGCTAGGCATTTTACATATGTTATTTCATTTACTCACCCCAAGAACCCTTCAAAGTGGGTATCATCATTACTGATTTAAATTAAAGAAATTCAAGTATCAGGTTCACAACTACACCAAATGTCATGTTGAAGTCCAAAGGGAGTGGGTGGATGAGCAGAAAGAACACTCAGGGGGCCGCAGGCAGGTGAAAGATGATTTTATTCAGCAGCAGCTCTCATCAACAGCTTTCTTACACTATGTCTGTCTTTGTCTCAGCTGTCTGCTCCGGCTCTGTGGCTCCTGCAGCCCCCGCGCCTGCAGCTGCATGGTTGGCTCTCCCTTGGCTTCAGGGTCAGCAGCTTAACCCTTTCTGTATTTGGGCATGAGCAAGCCTAGTAGGGCCCTGGCTCCCTCCTGTCCATCTGCAAAGATGGACAGCTCTGACTCTCTTTCTCTGGGCACCAGTGCGCCTGCACAGTGTCAACAGGGCAATTATATGTTTTACAGACAACAGTGACTTAGGGCCAAGGGATGGCCTTCCCATGTTATGGCTACATGGCTGTGATAACAAGTGGACTTAAATGTCTGCACTCTGAACTCGCTGAGTCATGCAGGATGTAAACATCCTACTTCGGCCTATTCCTGACCAAAGCACAGCCATGTTCCTTACACCAAGATATATTATATCTTTATATAGATATATTTATAAAGATATATTATACCTTTATATATATCAAGATCTATTATATAAATTAAGTAAATTGTCCTTGGATATTAATATGAATGTAGAAATGAAATTCAGCCTAGGGATTTGTCTTTCTGCAAAGCCCATGCTTTTAACTACTGTACACCTTTTCTTCCTAGCAATAAACCACAGCTGGGAGATCTGGGTTGTTGTTTATGTTACATAAGGAAGGGTAGGAGGAACTGGGGATATTGAGGCTGGAAAAAGGTGCCACCAGATATTTGATTAATTTGATGTGGAAAGAGGATAAATAATTGGGGGCTGTGGGTTTTTGAATGGTAGAAGATACATGGAGAAAGATTTTAGTTTAAAATGTAAAAGGGTTTTAGTTCAAAATGTAAAAAAATTTGAATGAGTTCGAACTCCCCCACAAATGAATGTACTCACCTCCCCACCCCCAGCCTGGCCCTAGCCAGAGAGAAAGGAGTACCCGTAATTTGAAGAATTCAAGCACAGCCTGTATAATCACTTGTCAAGGCTGTTCTATTATAGGGAGGATTCAGGCAGCTGGTGACGAGGTAAATAAGATGAGCTGGCTTTGTGATTCTGTGACTTCCTGACCTTAATACCACGAGTCTATAGGACCTGGAATCAGTTTCTTCACCTGTTTAGGCTTCTCCATTTGTTAAGGTTATTTCTCACTCTAATGTTCTTAGACTATGTAGTTCTCAAGGTTAAAACTATATCTACGGATATAATTACAAGTATGGTTTTTTACTATTTTAGTCTGACAGAGGTTAGCATAATGTTGAAATTTGAGTTTTGTTCTATGGTTTGCTGGCTCAATCCCAGCAAACTTGAGCCTGAAGTCAAGGTCTTCTCTTACTAATTAACTCTTATTTCTTTCTCAGTTTCATCCAAAGTTTGTTTTATTTAGCATCTGGGATAACTGAGGAAGAACTCGTTTTACATATTCCCAACTCCCAGTCTGAAGATGCCCTGGTCCTTCTAGAATTATGGTTCAACTATAAAGAAGGGTGAGCCAGATCAAGACAGACTGTCAGCCAGAGAAGGGACTTGTGGCAGGGCTGGAGAAGGAGACTGACAGAGGATGGTTGGTACAGGCATCAGATGACATTCTATAGATAGTAGAACAGTTTATAAGCAACCCTTGTAAAGGGCTGTTGCAAGGATTTCCTGTATTAAATATATGTTGCATGCTCAGAATGGTGTTACATAATAATAGATATAGTAGGTAATACCATCTGTTTTGTTGCTATTACTAGTTTTGTCCTCTATGTGCAACAACTATATTTAGTAGCTGCTCAATAAATAGGTGGTGAATGAACAGAGGAATGAACAAATAGCCCTTTTGGAAAGTAGTTTTTTTTTAAAAAAATAATAATTTAGAGGCAAAAGTGGTAGTTGCATCTTTTGGTAATGGTAAGACTTTTACAGAGGAAATGGGAAAGCCCTGTAAAACCTGACATCCTGTTGATATCATACCATTATTGTGAACTGTCAGTCCAGATATTTCACTGTTATCGTTTTTATGGTAAAACTCTTAGAAATAAGAGGGCCTATAAAAATATGATTATGGGATGATTATTCATCATTATTGCCTTTGCCAGTTTCTAAGCCTGAATGAGTTTTTGTTTGAGCCAGTGAAAGATTGTTCTTTTTCTGTTTTTTCTTCAAGTAACCCAAATGCTTTTAATTTAGAAAAGAAATATACATATTTATTCTTTATATTTATAGCCAAATATGTGCATGTATTAATATTCACTGGGTCAATTGTCTCCTCTTGTATTGAAAAGGGTGCAAATTCAAGCTTCTAGGCATCTGTGAGAGGGGCCACCATATCCTATCTTGAGTCCTTGTTCAATGGAGCCAAGGCCTCTTCTCTTGCAGCCTGGGTAGAGGTTGCATGGGGGGAAGCAGGCAAGCTGGAGAATTGCCAAATTGCCGTCTCACTTCAGCAAGTCATCAAAGTTATATGCAAATGTACGCAGGTACTCTCAGTGAAACTCATGTACACCAGACCTGCAACAGGGCTTGAATCAGTCCAGTCTACCAGCTCTGCTAAGCTCCTGACCTGGCAGTTAGGGACACCAAATCATACAGTTAGAGTCTGGGGTTATAGAAGGAAGTGTGTGCTGTCACCCTAAGGTTTTCCATACTGAGATCACTTGGGATGTAGCCTTCAGTCTTGTAGGCCTAAAAACTAGAATTTTCCAGGCTACCCAGTTTTTAATATAGAGTTAGTTGCTCAGTAAATACTAGAAATTAATATTCTTATTTTCTCTAACTATGTGGCCTATTGCCAAGTTTTAAGAGTTCTCTCACTGTTGCTGTCTATATCCTGAAATTTCCAAGTTACTTTTGTGTGCATCACCCCCATGCGCAAGGCATAAAGTAGAGGTCCTGTTAACATTTGGTAATAAAGGGTAAGAAAATTTTCTGTTATCTCCTGCTGCAGCATTCATTTTCTTGGCCCAAATAGGGAGGGGGTGTTTGTGGTGTAAACGTATGTATAGGAACCTCTCATATATGAATGGGAACAAACACATATTTGGCTTCTGAGGAGCCTGCCAGGAAGAGGAGGTCAAGACTGGCTCACAGAAAATACATAGAATCCCAAAGGCTTATTTGAAACACAACCTGTTCAACCAAAGAACATATAAGGCATCCTTTCTTAAAAGAGGATCCTCAGTGAACTATAGGTTGCCAGATTGTGTGAGAATAGTGACATTATTTCTCAGTCTTATGTTTAGCCCCTTCCATACATTGGCTTATCAAATCCTTACAAGAACCCTGCAATGCATGTGTCATATTCCCCACTGTATGTGGAGGAAACCGAGGTTCTAAAAGGTTGGACAATTTGCCCAAATTCCCCAGCTAATATGTTGCAAAGGCACAATGTGAATCAGTTTCTACCTTTACTTCTTAAGCTTCTAAAAGTGAAATCTATACTGTCTGGAGGCAAAGAGGGATACAGAAAAAAGAAGGAGAGAACAGGAGAGAAGGGAACTGGGGCAGGAGAAAATGGATGTTTGAAGGGTAGGCAAAAATATAACTCAGAGCAATGCAAACTCACTAACTAGGTTTTCCACTCTTTATAATTTAATCTATAGTAGCATCTGGTGGAAATTGTTAGTGGTCAACTCGTAGAACTGCCAGCAAAGCTTACATTTTGAAAGTTGAGTGGAGCATACCCGTTTGTTTGGTCTTGGGATGAGAGTTGGGAAAAGATCAAAGTGAGAGAAGACATTCAGGAAACACATTTCTTTAACTGCCTGCAGGAGGAAACTTTTCACAACTGGAAAATGCAAGCCATTACTGCCAACCCTGGATCATGGAGACTTTACCTCATTAATCATAGCTGTCAGGGTCCTTTCAGTAAACAGCAAGCTGTTGACATACAAAATATCTCCTGTATTTCATGGAAAAGCAAAAGGAGGAAATGGTAAAATATACAAGTCATCAAAGTAAATGCTTACTAGAGTCAAAATAGAATGTTGCCATTCTATTTTGACCTTCTAAATTCAAGGCAATGTAGAATACTGAAGACATTGGAAATCATCAAGAGAGCATTTTTATATTTAGATATAGCTTATATTTTTATATTTAGATATAGCTCTTGTGAAGAAAAATGCAGAATAAGTATAGATGCAGTGATGACAAGAGATCATTGATAAAGGGAAGATGTCTAAACTCTAATGCAATGTTTATATGTGATTGTAAAATATGTGAGGCATGCATGTGGTTGAATCTTCACCTTTATAGATCTGTCTATTCTAGTCCATAAATAGGGTAAACAGGGCTTGGGCTGGTAGGCAGAGTTGGGACTTAGAATCAGAGAGGTCATCTGGAATCCATATATTACCTGATATAGTTGGGAGGAGAAGCTAAATCCCATTCATACATTTCTTTGAGAGTCAGGAGAGGAAGGTGGTCAAGAATCAGAGGAAGGCAATGCTAACATCAAACCCAAAAGGGGATAAATGGAATTAGAGTGGGAAAATTGGATCAATGTAGGAGCAGGTTGGGAAGAATGTCACAGATTTTTCTGGAAAAAAGCCACAGTAGGACATATCTGTGTAAGATAAACACCAGTTTCTGCCATTTTCACCACTACTACCTTAGACCATGCCTCCATCATCTATAATTGGCATATCTTAGGAGCTACCTGGCCAAGTGGCCTTCCTGCTTCCCCTTTTGCCTCCCTGTAGACTAATCTTCCATAGTGGTCTTTTTGTGTAAATCAAGTAATACTACTTCTCTGCTTAGACACTTTCCATTGAAATCAGAATAATATCCAAACTTATTATTATGGCCATCCAGTTCGTCTGTTACCAAACCCCAGTTGTTCTCTCAACCCAAATTCTTTTATTCTTTCTCTGATTTATTCTGCTATAATTCCACTATTTTTTTCCTCTTTTTCTCATGCATATAAAGTTGTGTCTGCTTGAAGGACTTTGTAGTTGCTGTTCTGTTACCAGGAAGTTTTTCCTCTGACATTCACATTCTTGGCTTCTACCTAAGATTTAAGGTTCAATTCAGATATCTCCTACTTACTCAGAGGGGTCTTTTTAAACCTTCTTATATAAAACAGTACATAGCACTTCCTAATAGTATGTACTTTTTAGTTTCAGAGACCTGTATGGACAAGAAACCCTTTTTTTTTTTTTTTTTAAGACAGAGTCTCACTCTGTTGCGCAGGCTGGAGTGCAGTGGCACAATCTTGGCTCATGCAGCCTCTGCCTCCTGAGTTAAAGTGATTCTCATGCCTCAGCCTTTCCCAAGTAACTGGGATTATAGGCTTGTACCACCACACCCAGCTAATTTTTGTATTTTTTGTAGAGACGAGGTTTTGCCATGTTGGCCAGGCTGGCCTCGAACTCCTGACCTCAAGTGATCCGCCCACTTCAGCCTCCCAAAGTGCTGGGATTACAGGCATGAGTCACCATGCCCAGCCTAAGAAATCATTTTGTATCTGGATTCAGATATAAAGCATAACAGAATGACAGAAGAACTTGCTAGCTGTGAACACTGGACTGCAGCCTGCCAAATAGTGAATGCCATAAACTGTCTATGCCAGTTCAGCATCTATAAAAAATTGTTATAGTCAATGTGATAATGCATGTAAAAGGGCCTGGAAAATGTAAAAGAAGCCAGTTGCTCTTAGGCAAAGGATCATGGAGTGACATATGCAGGTATCAGGAATTCATATTTTACCCAACATAAATGCAAACAGAGAAAGAAGTTTCTTAAAGAAAATGTGGTTTTGATTTTTTCCAATTAAGAAGATCATATAAGGGAAATATTCATTTCAGACGCCATTTATCACAGATCCTAGAATAGGAAGACAGTTCGCAAATTATGTGTCCAGTCTACTGCCTTCAGAAAGGGAAAACGTCATTCAGGGACTATCGGGAAAGCAGGGTAGTCAGACTGTGTTTGAATATTGACTCCATTCCTGTCTAGCTACTTCAGGAAACATAGCTCTTTAACTGCCTGCAGGAGGTAACTTTTAAACACTTAAGCTCTTTGTGTCTTAGTTTCTTTATCTGAAAGATTTATGAAATGTAACATCAACCTAGAATATAATTCTAACCAGATTATATAAAATAACATGTGGAAAACACTTTGAACAGTGCCTGTTTAATAAACACTAGCTATAATTATCTTCATTTTGCAAACAAAATGACTGAATTTCAGAACATTTCAGAGAATCATTCAAAGTTACACAGCTAATACATTGTGAGGCAAGATCTAGAACCTAGAACCTCTGCATCCTGAAACATTGTGGATAGATCTAAGCATTTAAAAAACATCGATGCAATTAAATATTCTTAACACCTGAAATAAACATTGGTACAAAACAATATATTTATTATAATACTTTTTCTAAAGAGAAAATATATACATAGATATACATGAAAAGTATGGAAAAAAGTATACCAAAATGCAAATAGTGAGTATATGGCAGAAGGAGTTTCAGAATATGAACAATTTTGTTTTCTTGTGCTACTGTGTTTTCTATATTATTAACATTCAGCAGATAATCACATTTTTTTTTTTCTTTTGAGACAGAGTTTTGCTCTGTCGCCCAGGTTACAGTGCAGTGGCACGATCTCTACTCACTGCAAACTCTGTCTCCTGGGTTCAAGTGATTCTCCTGCCTCAGCCTCCCAAGTAGCTGGAATTACAGGCACCTGACACTGTGCCTGGATAAGTTTTGTATTTTTAGTAGGTTCGAGGTTTCACCATGGTTCAAGACATGGTCTTGAACTCCTGACCTTGTGATCCACCCGCTTCGGCCTCCCAAAGTGCTGGGATTACAGACTTGAGCCATCACACCTGGCTGATAATGACTTTTGTAATCAGAAATTGTTATTAAAAAGGCTAAACAACAATAACCCTAGCAGCAAGAATAAAAGTCCTGCGTGTCTTGAATGTGTGTTTATGCCGAATCTTTGTTTTATTTGCACTGCGCTAAGGTTTGAATATTTGGGACTTCCAAAACTCAATGAAATTTAATTGCCATTGGAGCAGTATTAAGAAGCGGGACCTTAATGAGGTTATTAGGCCATGAGGGCTTCATGCTCATGGGTGTGGTTGGTGCCAGTATAAAAGAATGAGTTTGGCCCCCTCTTGTTCTCTCTAGCCTTCTTTCTTTCCACCATGTTATGACATAACAAGAAGGCTCTCACAAGATGCTGATACCTTGATTTGGACTTCCCAGTCTTCAGAATTGTTAACTAATACATTTCTGTTCATTATAAATTACCCAGTCTCAGACATTCTGTTATGGCAGCACAGATTAGACTAAGATATGCTACTCTACATTTTCCAGACAGTTCTAATTTAAATTCTTGCTGAGCTCCCATAGAACCTTGTACATACTCCAATCTCCTACATTGCTGTACTTGAATTCTTTGTTTAGGTGTCAGTTTCCTTACATATTTATAAGCTATTATTATCCTGGCTACCTCATATAGTGGCATATTAAAATATTTAATGAATGACATATCCATCGAGATCCAGACTTTAGAAATAGTGTTCCTAAGGACAATTTTAATTCCACAGTCACTAATATGATTGAAGGAATCCCATTTTCTATACTAGTTATTGTTGCAGTTTTTTGTATTCTATTTGAAACCAAATCTTCTTACGTCTCCAATTGTTTTCTCTTTTATATTAAAATATTAATAAACCATATTTAGCATTTCTATTTTCTATCCAATATTATTATTCCATATAAAATGTTACATCCCAATTTTACATGAAATTTAGTATTACATTCCATATAAAAAATAATTTAATAATCCTCCTCTGAAAAATACATCAGAAATTTGACCACACTGCCCCTTAGTATGATTTAATATCATTAGTGGGTTTCATGGACATTTTTATAACTTACTAAAATAGTTTATAATCTAAGTTTCAAGGCTCCTCCCGGGAAGTTTTGAGCCCATTTCCTTAGCAGAGTTGTAAATGAGAGTTTAAAAGGCAATGAAAAGTGTGTGAACTATTGGATAGCTTCTTGGTACTGCTGTGCATAACACACCTGCTGGCTTCTTACAGCTTCTGACCGCTTCTATGAGCCTGGCTTTGGTGGTAGCAGAGGCTAAAGTAGCCTAGTGTCTTTCATCAACAGCCTCCAGATAGATACCTGTAGAACACTTCAAAATAGTTATATAGATGTTTTCATGTGGTTCAACTGAGAGAAGAATTAGTGGTACTGTACAACGCATCTCCCAGAGAAAGTATTAATGAGTAATTCTATAAACAGGGAAGCCAACCAGCTTCTGACTTCCAGACATTATCAAGAATCTGAACTGCAGAGGACATTTAAAGTGGTAACTGGAGGCCCCTTTAATCCCCTATCCTCCACATTCTTCTTTTATTTGCTTGTATATCTCATTAGAGAATCATCAGTTAAGACCGAGATCATAGTAAGGTATATAAGATATTACACAGTTTTAGTCTTGAAAATAGTACCTAGGCTTTCTAGGCCTCAGCTATAAAAGTAATGATAATAATAAAAACAGTAATAACAGCAAGTAAAATTTATTGAGGATTCACTATGTCTCAGGCGCGACTCTAAGTGCTTGACATGTATCACTTCATTTTATTTATTTGTTTGTTTATTTATTTATTTTTTGAGACAGAGTCTCGCTCTGTTGCCCAGGCTGGAGTGCAGTGGCCTGATCTCAGCTCACTGCAAGCTCCACCTCCCGGGTTCACGCCATTCTCCTGCCTCAGCCTCCCGAGTAGCTGGGACTACAGGCGCCCACCACCTCGCCTGGCTAGTTTTTTGGTTTTTTTTTTTTTTAGTAGAGACGGGGTTTCACCGTGTTAGCCGGATGGTCTCGATCTCCTGACCTCGTGATCCGCCCGTCTCGGCCTCCCAAAGTGCTGAGATTGCAGGCTTGAGCCACCGCGCCCGGTCTACTTCATTTTATAAAATGCTTTCCTCATGCAGTTTGTTGTTAGAATTAAGAGAAATGACCCAGGCAAAGTTCTTAGCACAGGGCCTTACCAATAATACTGAGTTTTCAGAAAAGTTAGCTGTTTTTTAATTGTTACTATACTTAACAACAACAACAATAATAATAAATGCCTCCTGTTCCAAATAAAACTCTAAGAGGCTTTTTAAATTTCTTGGTTTACAGATGAAGCCCCAAGGCTTTGTAACATCCCAGAATGACCAACAACCCAGCTCAGTGCCTGGCACAAATTAAGTGGTCAACAAATATAAAAATAATTAATATCCTAACTTGTATAGATTCGTTTGCAAGTAGATTTTGCAGAGAAGAGAGTGTGTAGTTTTCTTTTGATTCTCAAAATAGTACATGGTCTAAGAAATAAAAAGAACCACTGCTTGAAAAGAGAATTTGTCACTGCATGAATAACAAGGTCTAATAAGAATCATGAGGAAGTGGAGAGGAAAGATGTGAGTAGGTCTGGCTCCCCACCCTAAGAAGGTTTGGAACAGCCTTGTGATGTTATTCTCTGGGCTGGCAGTTCAGGATTGTTTCCTCTCCCCACCTGGAAATTCCCATTTGCCCTCTGAGGCCATTTACATAAGACTCTGTGGGATTACTGGCTGTACATCTAGGCTTGAGTAGAGTGATTGGATGCCAGATAATTTCGTTCTGGTTTTGTAGGAATCATAGAATGTTAGCACTGGAAAGAACCTCATACATAATCTATTTAAGGGTTTTCAAATTTATAGCAGATGTGTTACCATTCCCCTTCTTGCACCCATGGAAGATATCTCTGATTAGGGATGACACTCTTCACTTCTGTGTCTTTTGAATCCTTCTTAACATAACGTTGTATGGAAGCATTACCAATAGATTGAAATTAGCATGCACAGGGAAAACAGTTTTCCATCACTATCACATGTCCAATATCCTCCCATTACGGCTGGGAAAATCAACGAGATGACATTTGGTAAGTCTGTGAACTACCAAATAATTACTGTGAAGTGAGTGATATAATGTTTTGAGGCATTAATGATTGTGACTTCAAACTACAAACATTTTAGTACCAAATATGATTTTATTTGCCACTGTTATTTTTTCCTCATTTTTTTAGAATAAAGAAGGAAACTATTTTAAGTGATCATTAATCTTCTTTCTACACACAGGTCTAAAAAGCAACAAAAGTGGGGCCCTGAGTAACAAAAAGAAGTTATAAGTGATTTTAAGTACAATAAGTGAAGCAAAATTTCAGACATTCAACCACTCTCTCTCATTTCTCAGTATTCTTAAAAATATTAGTACGGGCAAGTCCTGTACTTAAATTTAAGAGACTAGGGGCTGTTATAACTGACAGAAGATAAGTCACTTAGCCTTTCCCAGCCTCAGTTTCCCCTACAGTAATAGAAAGATATTAGACAGTTCATAGGAATGGAAAACTTGTTTTCTTATTCAAGGGAGAGGAGAAAATAAATGTCTGTTGAACAGAAGAATATGAACATTATTTATTTTCGTGTGTGTGTGTGTGTGTGTGTGTGTGTATCTGTGCATATATGCAATAAGAAAGCATATTTAAGGTGAGAGTAAGAATTGGCTAGGGAAAGATACTAAATAAAGTGCATCTCCACCTTTTAAAGCCATTAATTAAATAATGTAGACCTGGCTTCAAAATTAAACATCATTGTAGTTTATAACTTAGGATGGAATGCTTGCTCTGCATAAGGGTATAGGGTATGAGCCTTGTCAGAAACTTTTCCAATTGAGTTTATGAGAAAAACTGGAGAAAATTTGAGTCTTTAAGCAGACCTATAGGGATCAAATTTAAAATTCTGGCAATGGCTAGATTTTTGTTTTCTTGTGAGGATGCTGGGTGACTATGGAGAGAATTGCCAAACATGTGGCTATTCCCCTGCCTTCTTTATCATATACTCTAAGTAAACTGGCTTAAATCCAGTTTACTGGCTTAAATCTCTCTCCTTTTGCATTGGCCCCTTTTTGAAATATGGAAGTTACAGATGTAAATTACAAAGTAAGCCAGTATTATATGAAAACATGTTTATTGCCTGAATTATAAAACTTAGCTAAGGAGTTATTAGAATTAGAATTCCCCCTACTTGAAGTACAAGTTTCCAATAAACAAACAGAAGCAAAACCCCAAATGAGAAAGAATACATCGGTAACCTAAATCATAGGCATCTGGGGTATGTTCAAACAATCTGACTACTTCTTTGTAATTTACTATAGCACTGATGACAAAGCATAGACATACAATGAGAAAGAGCAAATCAGCATATCAGTGTGACTGTGCAACCACTACAAAGCTTGGCCTTCTTAAATGTGACCACTTTAACTTACACACACCCACAGAGGCACCAGAAATCTCCCTGCAAACGCGATTTGCCTATAGTTTTGTGGCAATACTGTTACAAAAAACAAAAACAACTCTCAGACCATGGTTAATAAATAAGAGAGAAAAGAAGTAACAAACAGCTTCCATGGGTTGGCAGGCATGCAAAGCAGCACCTTGAACCTCATTTGAAAAACAAGCAACTCAGATAGCTTTTGGAGCCCAGGAGTGAAGGCTAGAGGCTAAAAGGAGCTACGCACTATTATGTTTGGGTATTTCCACATAATCTGCAGGATGGGGAAGTTTCATTCCCCACCACATACAACTGTGCTCTTTTAGATGTGGCTGAAACAGGTATCTCTGCAGAATTAGAAAGCCATCTAGAAATGACATTGCTTAAAATTGTTCTTTCCAGGTGACAATTCTGTCACAATCACATAAATAATGTACAAAAACAAAACTAAAACAAAATCACTCGTCTCCAATTTTTCTCTTTTTAAAGATGACCTCAGATTTGTTCTCAAAGTGCAAATCTAGATATAAAAAAATAGTAGGTATGGGGGAAATGTAGCCCCATCTTCTGTCCCCCACCCTCCAAAGTGGGGCTGATTGGATTCCCTCTCTCTAGCATTTGTACCCTTCCACCTATACTTTAAGATAATCATTTTTCAGCCGGCCCAGTCGGGTCCCATGGCTCCTAATGGTGAGAGCCAGCAGCTCGTATTTGTCCCTGAGCCCCACAGAGATGTCCAGCGTCTCCTTCAGCAGGGACCTGGTGTGGACCAGCATTCCCAGAAAGTCCTCGTTGAGCCTGCTCTCCTGCCGGCTGTCCTGTTCCTGGCCCTGCTTGAACTTGCTCTCCAGCTCAGTGAGGGATTTGTCCGAGTTGGAGTAGGCATCCCCGATCTGGTGGGACTCCCGCCGCAGGTACTTGCCATAGCTCTCTTCCCCGTCTAGGTCGTAGGAGATGCTTTTGCTGATGCCCTCCAGCACGCGCCCAGCATCCTCCACCTGGCGGCCCAGCACGGTGAACTCCTCCCGCAGGGTGAGGCTCAGCAGGTTGCCGGCCTGGCTCCCCTCCCCCTGGGAGCAGCGCCTGTGGTCACTCACCCTGAAGAGCAGCTGGCACTTCTCGGGGTCATCGTTCTCCTCATAGTCCCCATCTGGCACGAAGTAGTGGTGCAGAGTCCCATTGGACATCTCTGGGTAGAGGGGGCCGTCGAAGTAGCCTTGACACAGGTGGCAGAAGAAACTCATGCAGAGGAACTTCAGAAACACCATTCTGGATATTCAGGATGGCCAGGGACCCCAGGAGGAGACTTATCACCCAGGCACAAGGAAGGGAGTGTCTTTGCGAGTCAGCGTCTCCCCGAGACAGCGTCCGCCTCAGTCCCAGCCGGCTTGCTGCTCCCTGGCCCCCAGTCCCCAGCAGGCTTCATGTGGCTCTGCACACCAGCGTCTGGGTAGCGCGGCCGCCACAGCGCAGGATGCACCCACCCTTGCGCCCCTCGCTCGGTGGCTGGAACTCCTCCGGCACAGGCGTAGCGGGGAACCCCTCCTCCGGGGGCGCTGGCAAGATGCTGGCTCTGTAGCGCTCCTTTCGGAGTTTCCCCTTGCTCCCGGGAGATGGAGTGTGTAGCTGGAGAGAAAGCCTCTTGCCCCCTGATAGTATTTCAATTTCTGGACTGGGTGGGAATGCGGAGCTTTTCCTTTGGCTAAAGATATCCTGAGGATCTCTCTGCTCTCAAATTACAGCCGGTTTCGTCACTTGGAAGCCAGGGAACAAGTTTGGAAAGAAACCTCTCACCAGGTCTCCGCTATTAAAGGTACAGGGTCACTTTTTAAAGATTGAAAGGGAAGACTCTACAATAGAATTCAGCTTGAAAGAGAAAATGAGAAGAGAATAAATGGAATTTCTACCACAAAAAAACCCGGTTTGTTATTGACATACTGGGAGAGGGAAAGAATGATTACCCTGGAAAAATGCCATTTCACGTGTCTCAATAAATATGAGTTAGGTTGGATTTTTTGAGTATATCTATTTTTATCTTTAAAAGTTTGTGACTTTGAAGGCAAATTTAAAATGTCAGAAATTACAGTTTTGTTTGAAAATGATCGGTTAATTAAAATTGCTATAAACAATACTTTGGATGAAATGAAAATACAGAAAGTTGTTTAATGTATAGTCATTAGTATGTATAAGAACAGAAGCTGAAAAATGAAATTTTGCCAGCTTAGTAAGTTAAAAGACAATGAGATCCTTATTTAATTTTATGAAACAATGCTAAGCATCTGCATTGAATCTTGAACCTAATACTTTTATAGTCGTTGCCTCTTTTGAGATTCTTGAAAGCTTTTGAAGAATGTTTCCGGTACTATTGTGCCCATTTTCCAGATGGAGAAATGAAGGAGCAAAATGTTAAGTGAATTGATTATAGTCACACAGTTAGACTATAGTTGAGCCAGAACTAATTGTCACAAGGTCTTTTAATTTAACTTGGGGGAAAAAAACCAATTTTTTTTAACCTGGCCATTTTAATTTCTAATTTATGAACTGATTGGCAAATGGTCATTCTAAAGGTCATTCATTTGTTTAATGAATATTTCTTGAGCATTTACTGTGTGCCAAAATCTATTTTAGGTACTGAGGATACAGCCGTGAACAAAAATAAAGACAAATCCTTGCCTTCCTGGCGCTTACATTCTGGGAAATAGAAAACTTAAATTTGTGAAAATAGGTCGGGCATGGTGGCTCACGCCTGTAATTCCAGCACTTTGGGAGGCAGAGGTGGGTGGATCACTTGACGTCAGAAGTTTGAGACCAGCCTGACCAACATGGTGAAACTCCATTTTTACTAAAAATACAAAAAAATTAGCTGGATATGGTGGTGCATGCCTGTAATCCCAGTTACTCAGGGAGCTGAGACAGGAGAATTGCTTGAACCCAGGAGAGGGAAGTTGCTGTGAGCCTAGATCGCACCACTGCCCTCCAGCCTGGGTGACAGAGTGAGACCTTTTCTCAAAAAAAGAGAAATACGTAAATAAATAAGATGTATGTTGGACATCAATAGGGCTGTTGAAGAAAGGAAACAGGAAGCATGGGAAAGCAGAAGCAGGCAGTGGTCCTCTTTCTATGGGTATTTTGTCTTTCTTCCTTGAAATGTAACTGAAACATTCATGTTGACTTGCCATTGTTCCATACCTACCTCCCTCCCCAAGTAATAAGGGACTGGCTTCATTCAGACTCACAGTGCCACACTGTTCTGGGACTGTTATACTCATAGTCATCACTTTCATGGATATAAGCAACCCAGACTCCTGCAGAGAAAAAGAGAAGTCTGGTTAAGTAACTTGATATTTTGCTGATGTGGTATCATATGCATAGAGTTTCTGAAGCATGTTGACAGCACATTTTCATTCTTATCCAGATATTTAGCATCATGAAAACATTGACCAAAGGAGTTTTCCTAATGTTTATGCCAAGTGGAAGACCAGGGCCTATTTTCACTCTATCCTTGAAGAAAACTAACTTCCTTCAGTTGAAAGACTGAACTGTTGGACTCAAGAGCTACATTGCTTCATTCCTTTTTCTCTGGGACATTCAGAAATGACAACAGATGGGTTCATATTGGCTGCTTGGCCGAAGAAGAGAAGAGGAATTTACTCTGATTCATTCCATTTCTTGCACAATCTCTCTCTGACTTACTAACAAATTCAATTAAGCAAACCTATATTAAGCACTTACTACCTGCTCTGCACTTGCAGGGTGCAGTGTTAAAGTAACTACAGACACAAAGATGTGCAATAAGAAGTTTAAGCCTACAAAGAGCTTGCTCCGTGGTGGGAGAGTAGGGCATATGCTCACATAAAGTTATCACAGGACGGGCGAAGAGTGTTTACTTTCTTCCTGCAATGACCTCATCTAAAGATACACACTCCATGTTGTGTATTAGAAATGAATCATTTTGGTACAAATAACTAAAAGTCCACCTCAGTGTAACTAAGGGCATTAACTTACAGAAAGCCTTAGATTAGATATTCAGAGAAGGCTTGGTCCAACCTAGTTTTTCTCTCACTATTTCTTGGTTCTATGTCCTTGGCTTATATTCATGCATGGGCAGTCTTTTGTTTGTGTTCTAAGATGATTACCAGTGTCTTCCAGGGCTACGTGCTTCTTTATTCATATGTAACAGGAATGACAGATTGGATTTCCTGGTAGCTCAAATGCAGCTCCCTCAAATCAGCTTCAGTGGTCATAGTTGGCCTGATGTGGATCATGAATATGTCTTCAAACCAGGCTTCCTGTAGTGAGGTTTGGGATTACAACACTTTGCTTAAGACAATAAGCTTGAAGCTGAAGGCAAGGTATCATGCAGACTATGTGGCTAGGTGATTTAGTGTTCTGTTAAGGAAAGGAACAGTATGGGAGTACATTCTGGGGAAGTAACCATGAATAATTCCCCTACCTTACAGTTTTGTCTTCATTATCCACATCCAAGAGAAACTGTCACCCTTGCTGATAAGTGTTGACCAGCTGGGTGTGTGGAGGAAAACACCCTGATTTGTAGTATTTGTTGATTTCCTTAGTCTAAATACTCTCACAGTGGCTAATTGAACTCAAAGTTGGGAAGACAGCACAGTAGTACACCATTATATAATATTCCCATCAAACAGATACATTAGATGCAAGTAACCCCAAAAGAATAAAAAATAGTAAAAATCTGGTAAAATAATTAAGAAGTGATTAGTTTTGCATATATATTCCCTTTATTTTAACATAGCTTAGTTAAAAGTTTAAACAGTTTGTTTGTTTGTTTATTTATTTATTTATTTTGAGACATGGCCTTGCTGTGTTACCTAGGCTGGAGTGCAGTAGCATGATCACAGCTCACTGCAGCCTCAACCTCCGAGGCTCAAGTGATCCTCCTGCCTCAGCCTCCTGAGTAGCTGGGAGTACAGGTGTGCACCACTATGCCTGTCTAGTTTTTGTCTTTTCTTTTGTGGACACAGGGTTTCATGATGTTGCCCAGGCTGGTCTGGAACTCCTGGGCTGAAGAAATCTGCCTGCCTTGGTCTGCAAAGTGTTGGGATAACAGGCATGAGCCACTGCACCCAGCCAGTTTATTTTTAAATAATGTCCATGTTTAACAACTGACTTGGAAAGTAGCACAACATGGCCTTTTGATTAAATGCTTCATGTTCACTTTTAAAATGTTTTTAGTTCTATGTTGTTCCTATGTGCCCAAGTCCATCTTGGACTGCTAAGGTTAGAACTGAGGTGGGTTTCTGAGGGTTGACCTAGAATGAATAAAGCCAGAGGAAATATCTAAACATGGAGATGCCAGACAGAGGACTTTGTAAGAGCCCTCTTGCAGAGTCAAATCAAGAAGCACCATCTATGGATAAGGACAGTATTTGAGTTGAGTCTAGGGCTGAAAACCAGGGACCAAATTAAAGGACAGAAACTGGATGCATTTAAGGATAAAGGAGGACCTCAAGAGTAGTGGCCACAGTTGTGTAAGTAAATAGGTGAGCATCATTGCCCAATTCCAGCTGCTTATATGTGTGTAAACACTACTACACAGTGCCAGCAAAATTTACTAGCTCAAGAATTACTTATCCTTTATCATTTTCAGTGTACTTTAAAATTTTCTTTAGATCATTTATCACTTTAGAGAAGAAAGTAGAAATTTAGGTTGGAATTATGAGTCTAAAGATCTATGTGACAGATCTTTAAATTCTGTGACTTCTCCTTGTCAAAGGCTTTTGTGATCTATTTACTATTTCTGATTATTGTAATAGTATAACTTTCATAGAAAAGAGTATAAGGAGATTTTGGGGAGATTAGGTTGCACTATGCAGCCTAGAAACCCAAAGGGGAGATGGAAGTTCTCATTCTCAAGATTCCCTCAAACTGTCAGGTTGAGTCCCTGAACCATGTCAAAGGAGAAAACGAAAAACACAACGAAAACAAAAAACACAACAAAAACAAATAGTGCTATTCTAAACCAGAATAGGCGTCCCAAGGTGGGAAGAGAGATGAAAGCAAGAAGAGAGGGGGAGATAAGGGGAAGGACATAGTACTTAGCACTTTGGGGATTAAAAAAATCAATTAATAGGTAATCAGCATTTACTGAGCAGACATTGTTTGTAGAAGGTGGAAAGGACAGGGGGGAACAGTGGATAAAAGAAAGAAAGAAAAGCAAGAAGTAGGAAGAAAAGGTAGCGAGGAAGGAAGGATAAATGGAAAGTAGAAAAGAAAGGGGAGAGTGAAATAAATTTTGATTATTTAGTCTGTGCTTTTTGTTACGTTAACTCAGTGAAGTGAATATAATTATTTACTACAAGAACATTGGTTAGAGGCAGAGGGAGAATTAATTAAAAAGAATAATCACAAACAAACTTCCTATCAAATATAGACAATAAAACACACCTATGAAGACAATGAGAATGCTTGCAAGGAAATAAGTATAACGTGGGAAGGCAGTCTGACCAATTCTCACAACCTTTCTGTATTAGTGAGAATATCAGAATATGCTTTGATATGCTATGATAACAGATGTCACAAAAATGCTAACATCAAATTCTAGTTCACTGCAGGTCAAGGTAACTCAGCAACTTTCCTCTGTGTAGCAGCTCTGATGCACCATCTGCAATGTGGGACCTCCTCGGTTGGTTCAGCAGGGGACCAGGGCTTTGGAGAGTCTGGTGTTGTACTTGAATGCATTGGCTCAGAAGTGACCCATGTCACTTTGGCATTACAGCCCTTAGGCTAGTGACATGGCCCTGCCTCAGTGCAAAGAGAAAGGGAGTCTTACCTTTTCATGTGCCCAGAAGGAGAGAAAAACCAGATGTGAATGTTCACTAGGTGTCTCTACCACACTTGTCTGCAGGAAAAATACCTATTAGAAATGCTCTAAAAATGCCAAACAGGGAGTGAGTATATAAGTTGTGAAATACATTCTACAATAATGCAAATATTTCATATTTTCAGTCAAGATAGAAGACACAAGCAAAGAAAAAGACTACAAACAATTTATTATCATTATCAGATTCAATGAATCTGATCCTTTCTGCCCACTTCACCCATGAACACAGTACACACCAAATCATAGAAGACAGGAGCTAGGGAGAGTCAAAGAGGTGGAAGTAAGAATCTGAAGGATCTCAGCCCAAAATCTCCTTAAGCTGATAAGCAACTTCAGCAAAGTCTCAGGATACAAAATTAATGTGCAAAAATCACAAGCATTCTTATACACCAATAACAGACAAACACAGAGCCAAATCATGGGTGAACTTCCATTCATTGCTTCAAAGAATAAAATACCTAGGAATCCAACACACAAGGGATGTAAAAGGACCT
Organism: Papio anubis; assembly: GCF_008728515.1. Classification (NCBI taxonomy): domain Eukaryota; kingdom Metazoa; phylum Chordata; class Mammalia; order Primates; family Cercopithecidae; genus Papio; species Papio anubis. Next base: position 86,280,952 of record NC_044987.1, read on the forward strand.
CTTCAGGAGAGCTACAAACCACTGCTCAGTGAAATAAAGAGGACACAAACAAATGGAAGAACATACCATGCTCATGGATAGGGAAGAATCAATATCATGAAAATGGCATACTGCCAGGTAATTTTATGAGTCCAATGCCATCCCCCATCAAGCTACCAATGAGTTTCTTCACAGAATTGGAAAAAACTGCTTTAAAGAAGTTCATATGGAACCAAAAAGAGCCCACAGCATCTCAAGACAATCCTAAGTCAAAGAACAAAGCTGGAGGCATCCACGGCTACCTGACTTCAAACTATACTGCAAGACTACATTAACCAAAACAGCATGGTACTGGTACCAAAACAGAGATATAGACCAATGGAGACAGAACAGAGTCCTCGAAATAATACCACACATCTACAGCCATCTGATCTTTGACAAACCTGAGAAAAGAAACAAGAAATGAGGAAAAGGATTCCCTATTTAATAAATAGTGCTGGGAAAATTATTTAGCCATGAAGTAGAAAGCTGAAACCCGGATCCTTTCGCCTCCTTATACGAAAATTAATTCAAGATGGATTAGAGACTTAAATGTTAGACCTAATACCATAAAAATCCTAGAAGAGGAAAAGGAAACCTAGGTAGTACCATTCAGGGACATAGGCATGGGCAAGACTTCATGTCTAAAACACCAAAAGCAAGCAGCAGCAAAAGCAAAATTGACAAATGGGATCTAAGGTAAACTAAGAGCTTCTGCACAGCGAAAAACTACCATCAGAGTGAACAGGCAACCTACAGAATGGGGAGACATTTTGCAATCTACTCTCATCTGACAATTTAATATATCAGAACCTACAAAGAACTCCAACAAATTTACAAGAAAAAACAAACAACCCCATCAAAAAAGTGGGCAAAGGATATGAACAGACATTTCTCAAAGAAGACGTTCATACAATAACAGACATATGAAAATGCTCATCATCACTGGCCATCAGAGAAATGCAAATCAAAACCACAATGAGATACCATCTCACACCAGTTAGAATGGCAATCATTAAAAGTCAGGAAACAACAGGTGCTGGAGGATGTGGAGAAATAGGAACACTTTTACACTGTTGGTGGGATTGTAAACTAGTTCTAACCATTATGGAAAACAGTATGGCGATTCCTCAGGATCTAGAACTAGATGTACCATATGACCCAACCCCTGTCCATTACTGGGATATACCAAAAGGATTATGGTATACTGCTATAAAGACACATGCACCGCATTATGTTTATTGCAGCTATTCTAATAGCAAAGACTGAATCAACCCAAATGTCCATCAGTGACAGATTGGATTAAGAAAATGTAACATATACACCATAGATATTAGCCGCAAAAGGATGAGTTTCGTCCTTTGTAGGGACATGGATGCAGCTGGAAACCATCATTCTTAGCAAACTATCACAAGAACAGAAAACCAAACGCATATTTCTCACTCATGGGTGGGAACTGAACAATGAATCCCACTTGGACTCAGGAAGGGGAACATCACACACCGGGGCCTATCATGGGAGGGAGGGGAGGATTACATTGGGAGTTACCTGATGAAATAGCCGAGATGATAGGTGCAGCAGACCAACATAGCACAAGTATACATATGTAACAAACCTGCCGCGTTATGCACATGTACCCTACAACAAAGTATAATAATAACTAAGATTTAAAAAATATGTAAAAGAATCTGAAGGAAGGGAAGGAGGTTGAAGGGATTGGTGCTACAGGAAGCTAGAGGGGAGAAAACATCCTAAGAAGTAAGAAAACTATCAGCTTGACTGAAGGGGATTCTGGGGACACAGGTACTAGATGTAAGTTATGTGGGGGCAGTCAGAGAGGGGAGACAGGAGACAATTAAATCATCAATAAGGAGATGTAATCACTGAACCTGAGTGCAGGAGTTCATTCAGAAGAGGAGAATGCTACAAGGAGGTTGGTTCTAGGACCAGAGGATCAAATACTGTTTATCTGTATAGTACTGTATCATGCTCATGTAAACATGTAAGAAGGGCTCGGAGTTATTTGGGAGAAATTTAACTACCAATTTATACTCTTTAATGGCCTCCCAGTGCACTTAGACAAAAATATAATCTCTTTAGCTGGCCTACCAGACCTTGAGTTGTCTGGTCCCAGCCTCTAAATTTCCATCTCTTGGGACGCCCAACTTAGTTTCCTATGCTCAAGCTATACAGGCTTCTGTAAACACTTACATCTCATCTGAAGGTCTTCACTTATGCTATCTCTCTGCCAGGATCCCCCTTTTCTAATTTCTTTCCTGGCTCACCTCTCATATCTTCGTTGTAATTTCATTTCCTCTAAAAGCCCCTCCTTGATTTCTGAACATTAGTTAGTTCTCCCCATCATTCCCTTGTAACTGGATCACAGGAGGTACTCAGTGAATACATGTTGGCATCCCAGGTAAACTTGATCACTTACTATTTAATGTTTCAACAAGATGATTTTGTAGTTAGTGTTTCACTGGTACTTTTTCTTTGTTCTTTTATAGTATGTATTGCATTGTATTGGAATATTTGTTAACTTGTCTCTCTCTCCCACTAGACTGAGAGTTCCTCAAGGGTATGGATAAGGGTATATTTTATTTGCTTTTATATTCCTTGTGATTAGCACAGAGCCAAGCATATAGCAAGGGCCAAACATTTTTTAGTTGTTGTGATAGCTAAACTGTAGAATTTAAGGAATTCTGTTATTTAACAATGGTCAGATAATTTGTCTGTTTGAATACATGTTTTGTCTGGCCAACAGTCAGCCAGTGATGGTCTCACTCAATCTGAATAATCTTGGCAAGAAAGAAAGAAGAGAGCCCTATGAATTCCAATGTTCAGAACATTCAGAAGGGAGTATCACTCAGAAGGGAGACTTTTGACCCATTCTAAGTAAAGTATGCAGCGATCTGTACATGTAGTCCTAGTGCACTGTGGTCTGTAAAGTAGAGAAGTATCAGACCACCCTGCAGGGTAATGCGTGGCTTGCCCAGTAAAAATTTTCACTTTTCTTCTGTTGAAAGTGCATATCCTGGATTATGATCCAGGCAGGTCTGGAGAAAAATCAGACCTTGTTTATTTTCCCTCTGTAAGCAGTGTTTTATTTTTCCTTGTCTTAGTCTGTTTGGGCTGCTATAACAGAATTCCATAGACTGGATGGCTTATGAATAACAAAAATTTATTTCTCACAGTTATGGAGGTTGGGAAGTCCAAAATCAAGGTAGTAGCAGATTTGGTGTCTGTGAGGTCCCACTTCATAACTCACAGATGGTGGTCTTCTCACTATGTCCTCACATGGTGCAAGGGGTGAAGGAGCTCTCTGAGATCCCTTTTATAAGGACAGTAATTCTGTTCATGAGGGCTCCACCCTCATAACCTAATCACCTCCCAAATATTCCACATCCTAATATCATCACATTGGTGATTAAATTTTAACAGGTGAATTTATGGGGACACAAATATTCAGCCAATTATATTTTTCATCAATTTAATTTTCATGCTTAAAAGAACTGGGGAAATGAGAAAAGGCAGAGAGATAGAGTATAAGAAAGAGAGTCTGCCAGTCTCACTTCAATTCTGCAAGCACTTTGTTCAGCAACCACAGAAGGAAACAAGGAGTAGATGTATCTATACAATCTGTTGGGGAGGGAGAGGAGTGGCATACAAAGAGTCTGCAAATGAATGCAATGGTTGGAAGTATAGTCATACACTGCATAACAATGTTTGGTCAATGCCACACCACATATGTTATGGTGGTCTCATATGATTATAATAGTATACTTTGATTGTAAATTTTGAAATGTTTACATAAGTCTTGATACACAAATATCATTGTATTATAATTGCCTACAGTATTCAGTACAGTACCACAATGCTGTACAATTTTGTAGCATAGGAGCAACAGGCTATACTGTATAGCCTAGGTGTGTAGTAGGCTATACTATCTTAGGTTTGTGTAAGTACACTCTATCACATGTGCATGATGACAAAATTGCCCAAGAACACATTTATCTGAATGTATCTGCATCATTAAGCAATGTATGACTGTATACAGTGAGGGTCACACAACGTGTACCTACCAGCATGTGCAAAGAATGATGATTTGGGAAAGTAAAAGCTCATATCTATTTGGGAAGAGAAAAAGTATCATGAGACTTTTAGGCCAAGAGCCACTGACTGAGGTTACTAAAGAGGAGTGGATCTGAGTCAGTCTGTCTCCTTAATTCGGGTAGTATACTGTTTTCAGTCTGAACAAAACTTGTAAAGGAGGCCATAAAATGGTCAAACTGATGACAATTAGAAATCAGCTGGGTTAGGGAGTGGAGGATATGGCGAGGTTAGTAACAGCATCTTTCTTTTCTTTGTCAGAAAACAAGAACATCTTCCATTGTTATGTTTCTCGGTTCTTGGCTGCCTTTCTTCCAGATCTTGAAGATTTAAAAATTGTCCTGTAGTGAACAAGTCCTTGATTAGTTTTTTAATCCTAATCCAAATACAATTTTAATTCTAAAGAAATGCTGTTGGAAGAGGATAACACAGGCTATTTTGGAGATGACTCAAAATGGGCTTGGCATTATTGCCTTTGGGAGCAGAAGTCTGATTATGCTTCAGAAAGTTTATTTCCAGATTTTAGTTCCAGGGTGGAACTAACTTACTCCACTTCTTATTTTGCAGCTTCATTTGTCCTGCGTAATAAATATGCACACTTTACTTCTCACTTCCTTTACCCACTCCTTAATTGACCTTTATTGCTGATGACCCTGATAACTTCAAATGTCATACAGATGGAGGTGGAAGAGTAAGCTCATCCAGATGTTTGCTATGTAAGAAATCACTTAAATATACTTTTTAGGCATTGAATCTCAAGAGAATAATTTTGGTTACAACCGTGATGCTCTTCAATCTGACCAACTTCAAGTAGGTGCTCAGTAAATATTTGTTGATAGAAATATTAAGCAAATAATTTTTTTAAATTTTGGTGTTTTTTTTTTATGTATTTATTTATTTTTAAATTATACTTTAAGTTCTGGGATATATGTGCAGAACATGCAGGTTTGTTACATAGGTATACATGTGCAATGATGATTTGCTGCACCCACCAACCCGTCATCTACATTAGGTATTTCTCCTAATGCTATCCCTCCCCTAGCCCCCCATACCTCGGCAGGTGCCAGTGTGTAATGTTCCCCTCCCTGTGTCCATGCATTCTCATTGTTAAACTCCCACTTATGAATGAGAACATGCGGTGTTTGGTTTTCTTTTTTTTTTTTTTTTGAGACAGAGTCTCGCTCTGTCCCCCAGGCTGGAGTGCAGTGGCCAGCTCTCAGCTCACTGCAAGCTCCGCCTCCCGGGTTCCCGCTATTCTCCTGCCTCAGCCTCCCGAGTAGCTGGGACCACAGGCGCCGCCACCTCGCCCGGCTAATTTTTTGTGTTTTTAGTAGAGACGGGGTTTCGCCGTGTTAGCCAGGATGGTCTCGATCTCCTGACCTTGTAATCCGCCCGTCTCGGCCTCCCAAAGTACTGGGATTACAGGCTTGAGCCACCGCGCCCGGCCTGTGTTTGGTTTTCTGTTCCTGTGTTAGTTTGCTGACTTAAGAGGACTCAAGATACAGACTTGAGGTATAATTTGTCTTAGTCTGTTTTGTGTTGCTATAACAGAATACCTGAGACTAGGTAATTTATAAAAATAAAGTTTATTTGGCTCATGATTCTGGAGCTGGAAAGTCCAAGATTGGGCAGCCCATCTGATGAGGGCTTCACACTTCCTCAATTTATGGCAGAAAGTGGAAAGGGAAGCAGGTGTGTGCAAAGAGACATGCAGGAGAGGTTGGAGTCACTGCTCTTTCAGGAACTAATTAATTCTCTAGAGAGTGAGAACTCACTTAACTCCTGCAAGAGGGTATTAATCTATTCACCCATGAAGCAAACACCTTCCAGTAGACTCTACCTTTGAACACTGTGTCATAGTGGGGATCACATTTCTTTTTTTTTTTTTTTTTTGAGGCCCAGTCTCGCTCTGTCTCCCAGGCTGGGAGTGCAGTGGCGGATCTCAGCTCACTGCAGCTCATGCCTCCCGGAGTCCCACGCCATTCTCTGCCTCAGCCTCCCGGTAGCTGGGACTTGGCCCTTCACCTCACCCGGCTAGTTTTTTTTGTATTTTTAGTAGAGCGGGGTTTCACCGTGTTAGCCAGGATGGTCGATCTCCTGACCTCATGATCCACCCGTCTCGGCCTCCCAAAGTGCTGGGATTACAGGCTTGAGCCACCGCGCCCGGCCTTGGGGATCACATTTCAACGTGAGTTTTGGCAGGGGCAAACCACTCCAAACCATAGCACAATTCATTCATGTGGTCAACACTGTCCTACAGGGGTTACATATGGTGTAATTAAGGATTATTGAGACAGAGGAGACATACTCGTTCACTGATGACATTTTCCTGCAATATTTTTGTTTATGACAAATGAATCTCGATGTGTTGGTAGAGAGTCTGGGTCACAGCTAATCACATGTTTAGCAGGCTATGGCAGCTGTGTAAAGAATGAAAAGCAAACAAAACAGTGTAAAGAGCTTTAGAAGACAAGTATAATAGATTTTATTTCATTAAAAATGTATGTAAAAATCATTACAGCCACAGTGAAAGGAACTGGGACAAGATTTGCAACAAGTTTTGATAAGAAATGGTTAATCTGCAATAATAAAATGGTCCCCTAGAAGCAGCGGTGCTCTGAGTCTCCTATTGAAAATACCATAACAAGCATGTGGCTCCTTCACCAACAACCAAGGGATCAAGGTTCTCTCACCAAAATTGAGTAGAAGGCTGGCGTGACCCACTGAAAGAAGGAAGAGCAGTGTGTTGCAACAGCCCACCTGAAAGCCACACAGGGCAGGGATGCCCTTTTCCCCCAGCCAAGGAAGGAGGTAAGTGAGTCCACTATGTTCCATGAAAAACTGTGCTTTTTTCATGGAACTGTGCAACCCACAGATTGGAAGATCCCACTCATGAACTCACGCCACTGAGGCCTAGTGTTCCAACCCTGGAACAAACAGATTCTTACAGCCTCTCAGCTGGAATCTGCTTAAGCCTACTGAACTCCCAGAGGGAGGGGTGACCAGCACCAGCTGCAGCTGCCTGCTGTCTAAGCCATTTGAGTTCCTTGGGGGAGGGGCAGCAGCTAGCAAAAAACAACCTGATGGAGCTGAAAAACACAGCATGAGAACTTCATGAAGCATACACAAAGTATCAACAGTTGAATCAACCAAGCAAAAAAAAAAAAAAAAAAAAAAAATCAGAGTTTGAAGACCACCTTACTGAAATAAGACATGCAGACAAGAATAGAGAAAAAAGAATGAAAAGGAATGAACAAAGCCTCCAAGAAATATGAAACTTCATAAAAAGACTGAATCTATGATTGATTGGAGTACAAGAAGGAGACAGGGAGAAAGGAAACAAGCTGGAAAACACACTTCAGATTATTATCCAGGAGAACTTCCTCAACCTAGAAAGACAGGCCAACATACAAATTCAGGAAACACAGAGAACATCATTAAGATACTCCACTAGATCAACCACAAGATACATAATCATCAGATTCTGCAAGGTTGAAATGAAGGAAAAACTGTTCAGGGTAACCAGAGAGAAAGGCAGGTCACCTACAAAGGGAAGCCCATTAGATTAACAGTGGACCTCTCAGGAGAAACTCTACAAGCCAGAAGAGATTGGGGACCAATATTCAACATTCTCAAAGAAAAGAATTTTCAACCCAGAATTTCATATCCAGCCAAACTAAGCTTCATAAGGGAAGGAGAAATAAAATCATTTATAGACAAGCAAATGCTGAGGGATTTTTTTTTTCCCCCCACCAGGCCTGCCCTGCGAGAGCTCCTGAAAGAAGCACTAAATACAGAAAGGAAAAACCAGTAGTGGCCACTGCAAAAACACACCAAAATATAATGACAAATGACACTATGAGGAAACTGCATCAATTAGTGTGCAAAATAACCAAATAGCATCATGATGACAGGATCAGATTTACACATAACAACACTAAACTTAAATGTAAATGGGCTAAATGCCCCAATTAAAAGGCATAGACTGGCAAACTGGATAAAGGGTCAAGACACATCAGTGTGCTGTATTCGGGAGACCTATCTTATGTGTAAAGACACACACAGGTTCAAAATAAAGGAAAAGAGGAAAAGTTGCCAAGCAAATGGAAAGCCAAAAAAAAAAAAGAGTTGCTGCAATCCTAGTGTCTGACAAAACATACTTTAAACCAATAAAGATCAAAAAAGACAAAGAAAGGCATTACATAATGGTAAAGGGAACAATTCAACAAGAAGGGTTAACTATTCAACTATTCTGAATATACATGCACCCAATACAGGAGCACTCAGATTCATAAAACAAGTTCTTAGAGATGTACAAAGGGATTTAGACTCCCACACAGTAATAGTGGTAACCCACTGTCAGTATTAACACCCACTGTCAATATTAGACAGATCAATGAGACAGAAAACTAACAGGGATATTCAGGACTTGAGCTCAGCTCTGGACCAAGTGGATCTGGTAGATGTGTACAGAATGCTCTACTTCAAATCAACAGAATATACATTCTTCTCAGTGCCACACGGCACTTATTCTAAAATCGATCATATAATTGGAAGTAAAACACTCCTCAGCAAATGCAGAAGAACTGAAATCATAACAAAAAGTCTCTCAGACCACAGTCCAGTCAAACTAGAACTCAGGATTAAGAAACTCACTCAAAACCACACAATTTCATGGAAATTGAACAACCTGCTTTGGAATGACTCCTGGGTAAACAATGAAATTAAGGCAGAAATGAAGAAGTTCTTTGAAACAAATGAGAACAAAGAAACAACACACAAGAATCACTGGAACACAGCTAAGGCAGTGTTAAGAGGGAAATTTATGGCACTAAATGCCCACATCAGACAGCTAGAAAGATCTCCGATTGATACCCTACCATCACAGTTAAAAGAGCTAGAGAGGCAAAAGGAAACTAATCCAAAAGCTAGCAGAAGACAAGATCAGAAAAGAAGGAGATAGAGAAATGAAAAACTCTCCAAAAAATCAATGAATCCAGGAGCTGGGTATTGAAAAGATTAAAAACATAGATAGACCATTAGCTAGACTAATGAAAGAGAAGAGAGAGAAGAATCAAACAGACACAAAAAAAATGATAACTGGGACATCACAACTGACCCCAAAGAAACACAAACTACCATCAGAGAATACTATAAACACCTCTATGCAAATAAACTAGAAAATCTAGAAGAAATGGATCAATTCCTGGACACATACACCCTCGAAAGACTAAACCAGGAAGAAGTTGAATCCCTGAATAGACAAACAACAAGCTCTGAAATTGAGGCAGTGATTAATGGCCTACCAACCAAAAAAGCCCAGGACCAGACAGATTCACAGCCAAATTCTACCAGAAATAGAAAAAGGAGTTGGTACCATTCCTTCTATTCCAAACCATTAAAAAGGAGGGACTCCTCCCCAACTCATTTTATGAAGGCAGCATCATTCTGATACCAAAACTGGGAAGAGACACCACAATAAAAGAAAACTTCAGGCCAATATCCGTGATGAACATTGATGTGAAAATCCTCAGTAAAATACTGGCAAACCAAGTCCAGGAGCACATCAAAAAACTTATCCACCACTATTAAGTCAGCTTCATTTCTGGGATGTAAAACTGGTTCAACATATGCAAATCAATAAATGTAATCCATCACATAAACAGAACCAAAGACAGAAACAACACGATTATCTCAACAGACGCAGAAAAGACCTTTGATAAAATTCAACATCCCTTCATGTTAAAAACTCTCCATATACTAGGTATTGATGGAATGTATCTCAAAATAACAAGAGCTATTTATGACAAACCCATAGCCAATATCACACTGAATAGGCAAAAGCTGGGCACATTCCCTTTGAAAACTGGTACAAGACAAGGATGCCCTCTCTCACCATTGCTATTCAACACAGTATTGGATGTTGTGGCCGGGGCAATCAGGCAAGAGAAAGAAATAAAGGATATTCAAATAGGAAGAGAGGAAGTAAAATTTTCTCTGTTCGCAGATGACATGATTTTATATTCAGAAAACCCCATCATCTCAGCCCAAAAACTTCTTGAGCTGATAAACAACTTCAGCAAAGTCTCAGGATACAAAAATCAATGTGCAGAAATCACAAGCATTCCTTTACATCAACAATAGGCAAGCACAGAACCAATCATGAATGAACTCCCATTCATAATTGCTACAAAAAGAATAAAATACCTAGGAGTACAGCTAACAAGGGATGTGAAGGATTTCTTCAAGGAGATCTATAAACTACTGCTAAAGGAAATAAGAGAGGACACAAACAAATGGAAAAACACTCCATCCTCATGGGTAAGAAGAATCAATATTGTGAAAATGGCCATACTGCCCAAAGTAATTTATGGATCCAGTGCTATTCCCATCAAACTACCATTGAACTTTCTTCACAGAATTAGAAAAATAAACTATTTTAAATTTCATATGGAATCAAAGAAGACCCCATATAGCCAAGACAATCCTAATAAAAAAGAAAAGCTGGATGCATCATGCTACCTGACTTCAAACTATACTACAAGGCTACAGTAACCAAAACAGCATGGTACTGGTACAAAAGCACACATAGAGACCAATGGAAAAGAACAGAGAGCTCAGAAATAACACCACATATCTACAACCATCTGATTTTTGACAAACCTGACAAAAACAAGCAATGGGGAAAAGATCTCCTATTCAGTAAATGGTACTGGGAAAACTGGCTAGTCATATGCAGAAAACTGAATCTAAACCCCTTCCTTACATCTTATACAAAAATTAACTCAAGGTGGATTAAAGACTTAAATGTAAAACCAAAACCATAAAAACCCTAGAAGAAAACCTAGGCAATACCATCCAGGACATAGGCATGGGCAAAGTCTTCATGACAAAAATGCCAAAAGCAATTGCAACAAAAGACAAAATTGACAAATGGGATCTAATTAAGCTAAAGAGCTTCTTCACAGCAAAATAAACTATTGTCACAGTAAACAGACAACCTACAGAATGGGAGAAAATTTTTGCAATCAACCCATGTGACAAAGGTCTAATATCCAGAATTTACAAGGAACTTAAGCATATTTACAAGAAAAAAATCCTATCAAAAAGTGGGCAAAGGATATGAACAGACACTTCTCAAAAGAAGACATCTATGTGGCCAAAAACATGAAAAAAATCTCAACACTGCTGATCATCAGAGAAATGCAAATCAAAACCACAATAAGATACCATCTCATGCCACTCAGAATGGTGAGTATTAAAAAGTCAGGAAACAACAGATGCTGATGAGGATATGGAGAAATAGGAATGCTTTAACACTGTTGATGGGAATATAAATTAGTTCAACCATTGTGGAAGACAGTATGGCAATTCCTCAAAGATCTAGAACCAGAAATACCATCTGACCTAGCAACCTCATTACTAGGTATATACCTAAAGGAATATAAGTCATTCTTCTATAAAGACATATCCACATGTATGTTTACTGCAGCACTATTCACAACAGCAAATACATGGAACCAACCCAAATGCCCTTAATGATAAATTGGATAAAGAAAATGTGGTTCATATACACCATGGAATGCTATGCAGCCATAAAAAGGAATGAGATTTTGTCCTTTGCAGGGACATGGATAAAACTGGAAGCCGTCATCCTCAGCAAACTAACACAGGAACAGAAAACCAAACACTGCATGCTCTCACTCATAAGTGGGAGTTTAACAGGAAGAACACATGGACACAAGAGAGGGCAACAACACATACCAAGGCCTCTTTGGGGGTTGGGGTGAGGGGAGAGAACTTAAAGGATGGGTTAATAGGTGCAGCAAACCACCATGGCCCACATATACCTGTGCAACAAACCTGCATGTTCTGCACATATATCCTGTTTTTCTTTCTTTTGAAAGAAATAAAGGAAAAAAAAATCCAAGAAAACCCAGAAATGGTTAATCTGCTTAGAGTAAATTGTGCTCACTGAAACCAGTAAGAAAAGGATAGCACCCCAAAAGATAAATGAGCAAGAAACATAAATAAGCAGATTTCAGTAGAGAAAATTACGTACCTATTTAACACATAGCTTTAAGACTAATAAAAAGCCAAAAATAAAAAAGAATAAGATTTTTTTTCTTATATTTTAGTGACAAGAAATATATATCCTAACACCATATGGACACAGAGAAACAAACATTCTTATGTATTGGAGGTGAGGCTATAAATCTGTTTGATCTTTCTGCAAAGCAATATGGTTATTTGTGTCAGGAGATTTAAAAATGTTCATTTCATGGAATACTATGCAGCCATAAAAAGAATGAGCTCATGTCCTTTGCAGGGACATGGATAAAGCTGGAAACCATCATCATCAGCAAACTAACACAAGAACAGAGAACCAAGCACCGCATGTTCTCACTTATTAAGAGGGAGTTGAACAATAAGAACACATGGACACAGGAAGGGGGAACATCACACACTGGGGCCTGTCGAGGGGTGAGGGGAAAGGGGAGGAAGAGCATTAGGACAAATACCTAATGCATGTGGGGCTTAAAACCTAGACAACAGGTTGATAGGTGCAGCAAAGCACCATGACACATGTTTACCTAGGTAACAAACCTGCACGTTCAGCACATGTATCCCAGAACTTGAAATAAAATTTTTTAAAAAGTTCTTTTCCTTTGGCCCAGTAATGTTGCTTCTAGAATATATGCCAGAGAAATAAACAGAAATGCATGAAAAATATTGTGAGCAAAGATGTTCATTGCTGCACTGTTTCTAAGAATAGAAACCTGGAAACAAGGAAGATGCCTCAAGTAGTAAACAAACGAACAAACAAAACAAAACTTAATTGCAGGGTTCCATGTGTTAGAAATATTTTGCAAATTTTGAAAATTAAATTTAAAAATGTTTCTAGCAAGGTAAGAAATGATTATGATACACTACTGTATGAAATATGCTTAATACAGGAAACGACAACAAAATCAAGAATACAAAGCCAAGACAGCAGTATGACAAAATGTAGCATGCTTACTTCTATGGAGAGATTATAGGCAATGCGGATATTTTTCTTTGATCTGGTCTTTAATTTGGTGTGCATTGCCCATATTTTCCACAACGGGATATATTATAAATTTTAGGAAGAAAAACAAACACCACCACAAAAGGAATTAGGGCTGTGTGCGGTGGCTCACGTCTGTAGTCCCAGCACTTTGGGAGGCCGAGGCAGGCGGATCACGAGGTCAGGAGATTGAGACCATCCTGGCTAACAAGTGAAACACTAAAAAAAAAAAAAGAAAAAAAAAAAAAGTAGCCGGGCGCCTGTAGTCCCAGCTACTTGGGGGGCTGAAGCAGGAGAATGGAGTGAACCCGGGAGGCGGAGCTTGCGGTGAGCGGAGATTGCGCCACGGCACTCCAGCCTGGGCAACAGAGCGAGACTCCGTCTCAAAAAAAAAAAAAAAAAAAAAAAAGAAGGGAAATAGTACAGAGGGGCAGAAAAACTTGGGCCACATTCTAAAAGCATTCTCCTCCTCTGGCTTCTGACTTCATATTCTTTAGGCAGAAACTTCACTGACATCCTGATCCTGGAACTGCAAACTGCAGGTTCTCATTTGTGTTAGTCTTCTAAACCATTTCGCTCTGTAGACAATACACAAGCTCTTTGGATTCAGGAGACTCATAAATTCATTCTATGGTCGAAATACAATTACCATGTTCCGTTACTGTGGACTTCAAAGTTAAGTTTCTGGTTTTTCATGAGCTGGGATTTTTATTACTAGAAATGGGGTTTGGTTGGAAGGCCAGGTGAGGAAAGATGTAATCCTTATGTGTTGTAGCATGTTATTTTGTGATAAAGCCTCTCTATATGAAACTAGTGTGTCAGAGGCGTTTGAACTAGAGTGACTCCATGTTGAATAGGGACTGGGTAAGATGACCTGCTGGCTGCATTCCCAGGAGGCTAGGCATTCTTAGCCATAAGATGTTTATGGTTAAGGAAGCAGATTATTAATGTGTACTAAAGAGACCCAGGACTTCATAGACCCAGGAAATATCCTGATGTCCTGATAGCTCAAGAACAAAAGCATTTTTAGTTTAAAAATTAGTTTTCCTTTAAAGATATTATAGATTTTTGCAAAAGTTGGCAGTTACACAAAGATTAACAATCCTATGTCTGGAGGCCTTGTACTAGATGACATCTTCCCCCCCCCCCTTTTTTTTTTTTTTGCTTTGTTATCTTATACATAAACAAGCATTGTAGCTAAGGTGGGCTCATTCCTCCCCTTACTGTCAGGAACACCCTGCTGTGTTTATGGAGTAGCCACTCTTTTGTTTCTTTACTTCTTTAATAATCTTGCTTTCACTTTACTCTCTGGACTTAACCTTGAATTATTTTTTGTGTGAGATCCAAGAACCCTTTCTTGGGGCCTGGATTGGGTGCCCCTTTCTGGTAACAGAGAGCTAACCAGGAACTCTAAAATCCAGAAAGTATAGTCAACTGAAATGATCCAGAACAATTGGATTTAAATTTATTTTTGTTTCTCATTTTCAAGTCCCTTGTATGTTTATTAAGACAATTACTGCTTCCCCAGATTTTGCCTCACACCATCACATAAATGGAGGGGATTTCTATTAGGTAGTGTGAAAGGGAGATAAAATCTTGGGACCCTAAACTCACTATGTGAGAGGAAAAGTTAAGCTTGGGGACAGAGTCATGGAAGAAAAACTACCTTCCTTTTGTTCCTAAACAGATAGCTGCAAAATATTAATAGAAGGTTACAGAGCTCCCCAGTTGGCCTCTTTCACCCTGACAATGTTAGTTAATAGCTTATGTTCACAGGTGAGGGACAAAGACAAGACTAGAAATTATCCCTCCAGCCACCCGAAGATGGATGCACATTTGACTTCTACCGTGTGTTTGCTTTGTCTTATGTTAAATGCAGATTTGCTGAGCATGAGACAAATGCATGATTGACTCTTCCTCTTTCCCTTTCTGGACACTTTTTCCCCTTTAAATATTGAAGTCTTCAAAACCCTCTTTTGAAAAATCACAAGCCACAGATCCCACTATAACTTATGTGTCTTTTTCTTAGGCATGTCCTCAACCCTGGCAAAATAAACCTCTAATTTATTATAAATACATATATGTAAAATAAATCTTTGATTGAGACCTGTCTCAGACATTTTTTGGTTTACAGTAGCTTCATAGCCTAATTTGTATCTGGCAATGTACATGACAAAAAAATTTAAGATCCACATCTATAGATACCACATTTTTTCCTTTCATTTCTTTTAATATAAATAAAGTTTTCCCTCAGGACTGTTTAAACCAAGTTTGAAGACGTAAGATTGTCCGCATGCTAATGTTATTGTAAAGAAAATAGAGGAAAAGGTATAATTTCCCTTTCTCAAAAATGAAAAATAAAGAGGACAGGTTTTAATAGAATTTAATGACAGAATGTTCCTTGGTCCTAACATTAATCGTGGAATATAACTTCTGAAATATTTTTTTCAAAGTTGTGGAAAAAATAAATAAAAATGAAGTTTGGATTTTTAAAATGTTTAAAAACAGAGCATGTACTACTGGGGAGGTCTGCCTAGTAGCCAAGTAACTGATGGTGTTTAGAAAGACTCAATAATCTCTAAGATAGAGAACACTGTTTTTAGTTTTTCCCCAAAGTAGATCAGTGTCTTGTACAAACTGACAACAAATTATAATTTATAAACAGTGGAAAGACTGGTAATTTATAATAACACTGTTGTGGCAGCACAGTAATATAATAGGTCTCCAAATATTTGGTATAGAGAGAACACAAGATAAGAGTTCTCAGTTTATCTTAGATTGTATTAGTATAAGGACTAGCAGTCACTTCACTGTTGGGTATGTGGTAGAAGTCCATACACATGTTCGGTTAAGATGAAATGGGGCTTTCTGCCTAGGATATCATCTTCCTTTCGTCTCTTCCTCAAATGGTTTATTGATAATAGTTTTATCTCCAAAATGGAAGCCAAATGAAAAAGGACAAAATGATCCCAAGAGAAAAAAGAACTCTGTCAAGAATAATATAAGCAAGTTAAAAAACAACCATATATGACTTGTCATTAAAAAATTTGCTTTCCACTTGTAGAATGATTTTTTAATGATCCCCAATTAGAGGAAAATATTTCTTATTTTTAACCTTGTGAGCTCTCCTTGACTCAGGTATGGCTACATTCCAAAGCTGCTTGAAGGGAAGAAAGGGATTAGCTGTGGAATGGTGAATTCACTGTAGTTTCCACTCATGGATATAAACTTTAACAGCTGTCAAGAAAAACAAAAAGTAAGCATTCTGGTGTTACATGTATATGAAAGCAAACATCAGGCTTTTTGGATTCGTTGGGATTGTAACTGCTTTGCAATGTTTAGGTTAATATTTCTGTGTTTTGCTCTTACTTCAGATATTTTAATATGTTAAAATTCTGGCCTTAGATTCCTAAATAAGAGGAGGTTTCTAGGTATTTTAATTTGGGGAAGAAGACCTGTTGATTGAGAAATGTCATCTCAAATAACCAAAACCAAAATACCATGAGAATATATTAACCCAAATATTATAGTTAAGACAAAAAATCATATTGATGCACTTCTGAAAAAGATGGAATAACAGATATCGAATATACCTTCCAACCTGAAATAACGAAAATACCAGACACAATATATTAAATGACAGTTTTCAGGTCATTGGCTTTAGACAATGGAGGACAGTGACTTCTGGGAGATAGGAAA
This sequence comes from Papio anubis, assembly GCF_008728515.1. Taxonomy (NCBI): domain Eukaryota; kingdom Metazoa; phylum Chordata; class Mammalia; order Primates; family Cercopithecidae; genus Papio; species Papio anubis. The sequence goes on from NC_044987.1 coordinate 86,297,828, forward strand.
CCAGCCCCATGTAGCGAAGGGGAGCCCAGGTGGAGCCCAGGTGGAGCCCAGTGGCCTCCTTGAATTGAGAAAATGGCGTTGAAAATCAAAATACCAGCAAACATTTTTGTGAATTGGCAAGCTGTTTCTAAAATTCATGTGGAAATGCAAAAGATCTAGTATAATTAAAATAACTTTGGAAAAAATGAATACATTTGGATAACTTATACTATGTCACTTGAAGATATAGTAAAAGGTTCAATTATCTAAATAGTGCTATACTGGCATCAAAATAGGAAAAAAGATCAATGAAAAAGAACAGAGAATCCAGAAGTAGACCTGCACATTCATCATTAATTGATTTTTGACAAAGTTGCAAAAGTAATTCAATGGAAAAATAAGTTTTTCAACAAGTGGAATTGGAATGCAAGTTGAGCATCCTTAATCATAAAATCCAAAATCTGAAATGCTCCAAAATCAGAAAGTTTTTTAGCTCTCACATGATGCCACAGGTGGAAAATTCCACACATAAGTACTTAACACAAATGTTTCATGCACAAAATTTTTTTTAAATATTGTATAAAATCATACAAAAGACAAAATTGATAAAGGTGACTTCATCAAATTTAAGAACCTTTCTTTGAAAGACTTTGTTAAGAAAACAAAAAGTTATGGCCTGGTAAAAATTATTAGCATATCACATATCTGACAAAGAATTTGCTATCTGAATATATAAAGAACACCCCAAATTTGATAATAAGATAGCAAATAATCCAATAAAAATGAGCAAAAGACTTCAACAGACCTGTAATCTAAGAAACTATATGCATATATTGGGAAATATGCATATGAAAAATTGATCTACAATATTAGTGTTGTGGATTTGCCCCCTCCAAAACTAATGTGGAAATTCATTCCCCAATGTGCCAATATCAAGGGATGGTACATTTAGGAGGTGATTGGGTCATGAGGCCTCTGCCCTCATAAATAGATTAATCTGTTCATGAATTAATGGAATTATGGGTTAATGAATTAATATGCTTACATAGGAGCAATACTGGTGGCTTTATAAGAAGAGGATGAGATCAATGCCTACTTGAGGTAAATGTAAGAAAAAAATAGAAGATAAATCTGAGCTTGCATACTTAGCTCCTTCACCAAGGGATGCTATAAACAAGAAATATCCGAAATGTTCATCAAGAAGTGAAAAAACAATTGCAGTATATTTATTTATTTTTTTATTTATTTATTTATTTTTTTTGAGACGGAGTCTCGCTCTGCTGCCCAGGCTAGAGTGCAGTGGCCGGATCTCAGCTCACTACAAGCTCCGCCTCCCAGGTTCACGCCATTCTCCGGCCTCAGCCTCCCGAGTAGCTGGGACTACAGGCGCCCGCCACCTTGCCCGGCTAGTTTTTGTATTTCTTAGTAGAGACGGGGTTTCATCGTGTTAGCCAGGATGGTCTCGATCTCCTGACCTCGTGATCCGCCCATCTCGGCCTCCCAAAGTGCTGGGATTACAGGCTTGAGCCACCGCGCCCGGCCTGCAGTATATTTAAAATATGTAATACTATTCAGCAACAAAAATAAATGAACTATTGAGAGTGGCAACAACATGGAAGAATTTTAAAATAATTTCGCTGAATGAAAGGAGCCAGATAAACAAGAGTACATATTGTATGATTTCATTTATATTTAATTCTAGGAAATTCAACTTAATTTAACTTCTGGGGATTATGAACATGTTCATTATCTTGATTGTGGTGATGGTTGCACAGATATATAAAATGTGAACCCATATGTCTGTCAGATAACGGTATTTTGTACTTGAACTATAGCTTATCACATGTCAATTAAACCTGAATAAAGCTATTAAAATGTTATTTCACCTAGAGCAATATTGTAAATATTTGTTAAGCAATCTTTCTTTTTGTAGTGTAGTTGGAAAATCCAGACTTGAAAGACTTAGTTTTCCACTCTTTGCCTTGGCAAAGCAACTTTTACTTTCTCAGGGGTTGAAAATAAGCCATGAAAGAGGCAGCCAGAAAATGAGATGGTAGTGGCTCTGATTCAGTAAGATCACTCTTGCCATGATGGTGTAAATGGCTCAATTCAAAATATACAACATGATAAATCCAGCAATAGGATGCCACTAGAGCAGAAACCAGATATGATGAGGACACCACAAGTTACAGCCAGCGAAAGATTGATAATTTATGTAGTAATCTTTACTCTTTCTTCATATGTTATGGTAACATAAAACATTCTGAGAGTCTTGCTGACCTCCAACACCTTCAGATGCAACAGGTCCCTATGCCCTGTCTGCTACTGCTAGATCTTGGAAGCGTGGGACATTTCTTTTAGTTGCCTATCATTTTGCAGAGCTTCCCCAGGAAAAAGGCCTATGAATTTTCTACTTTTGAATTTGAGTTTATATTAGGAGTTCTATTACTTTCTCCTACTCCCACTCCAGGAGTTGGAGTGAAAAAGTTGTAGGCTTACCACATTCTGCCCAATTGTGTTACTTCAAAAGTTTTCTTCCTGTTTCTTGTAGCTCATAGAAGTTCTATGTGTTCTCGCTGTAGCAGGAAATGCTGACTAGCTAAATATTCCTGCAAACCTATTGTTTGTGCTAGGATCTGAGTTGCTGAGAGCTTTAAAGCCAGAAATTACATTATTTTTATCTTCATTTCTTCCATTGTATCCTTTCACTAATAGATTTCAGGGGACAAACAGCATCACCCATACTCAGGTTATCATCCCGCTAGAAGTGCAAATATTTTCTCCTAGAATATTGCTTGTATTTAACTTTCTGTATTCTGGTATTGGACAGCCAGCCGAAAGTCTAGAAAGTACTGTGTGTGTATGTTTGTGTTGTGTGTATATGTGTGTGTACATGCACATGTGTAACTCAAGCCTACAATGAGTTACTGATAGGGGAGGAGGGTAACACTCAAGACAAATTTAGATGTTAGGCAACATTTCTCAAGGGCTGTCTTGGTTATGACCTTCAGAACTGTCTCCAGTATATTTCTTGTTTATGGACTATTAATAAGGTTGGGTTCTTACAGCCCTGGCTGAAAGTTCACTGAAGAAAAAATTGATTGAATCACTTCTTGGACTAAACAGACAGATTGAGTCAATCATAATGGTTAGCTGACGTGTTAACTCCGTGTGTCTGAACCTCGCAAAAGTGTCACCAAAAGCTACCCAGGAGAAAGTTTCCAGGATATTATACAGCTGTACTTGAGATGAAGAAAGTAGGTAAATGGCTAAATTTTTTAGTCTAATAGCTTGGTTATTGTTGGACATACTGTAAATGAGACCCTGGCAGCTATAGTGCAACTTTGAAAGTGAAAAGTGACTCTATTTTTCATCAATAAGTATTTTTTTAGAGAAATCTTGCTAATACTATGGAGATATAGCTATATTGCAATAGGTAACGCTTAGATATTTTATCTTATCAATTTTAAGATGCACCATTCTTTTGTTGGTCATAACAACATAAAAGTTATTAGATTAGAACAGAAGGTTATCTTACTCAAATCTTTATTTTATTCTTATTAAAAAAATCTTTTAGACTTAAATTCAGGTTTTTATCATTTGTCATTTTGGGAGAATGTATTGCGAGAAAAATATAAAATAAGTTAATTTTGTTGTACACTTAAAATTTTCCATTCATACGCTACCACTTCAAAATCACTTCTGAACTCATCATTAATACCCACAAATGATAAAAAATTCATAACACAATGTTCCACTATTGTCTCTAGGATTTTCTTCTAAGCCAATTATGCTTATTCTACAAGTCTTAATGATGGTACTTTTCCTTCCTCTCTCTTCCTCCTGCCCTCCTTTCCTCCTTTCCTTCCTTTCTTCCTTCTTCTCTTCCTCCCTTCCTCTTTTTTTCTCCCTCTCTCCCTTTTTTTCTTCCTCTTTTTCTCCTTTCCTCTCTTTTCTCTCTCTCTCCTTGTCTCCTTCTCTTCCTTCCTCCCTCCCTTTCTTTCTTCCTTTGTTTCTTTTTCTTTTTTTCTTCATTGATCATATATCTTTGGAATTTAAGCTCAAAGTCAGATGTAGATTTTTCACAAATTTCTATTTAATACTTTATCAGTTGTTCTCTGTAAAATATGAATTGGTCACATTACCATTAGCCTCTCATTGCTTTACTGCTTCCAAGTACTAGTTACTGCTCTCTTTAGTGCCAAAGCTAGGTGTGTAATAGGTAATTTTTGTAACTATTTAGGTTACAAAAGGTAATAGCATCATTTACTTGTGGGTACCTTTCTTTCTTAGGTCCTGTTAAGCACTTGATTGTTGCTTTGCCAGAAAATATGGAATTTTGGTGATTTTTGCAACGATGATATTTGTGTGCCTAATATTAAATGCTTCAGTACTCTTTTTCTGTGACATCTAGAATATACAATAACTTTTATTTTAATGTGGAATCATAGTGTAACCTTCTTTAATACACTTAAAATATAGCCAATATAGAAACAACTATGTACACATACCAATTTAAATGAAAATAATATAACCATCCACAAGCACAGAAAATGACATCCATCTCACAACTGTTACATGGTCAACAAAGAGTATAAGTTGTCATTATTATAAAACACATCCTACGTACAGAAATATTAAAGTGTCATACAAGGTGTGTCTTAGAGCCAAAGAAATGCAACATTGAACATTTTGCATTGGGCGAGTGCTTTTCATACTTTATTTAATTCTTGTGACAGTCATAGGAAATCAGAATTATCATTTTTTATTCCTATTTTGCAGATGAAGTAATTGAGCCTCATAGAGGTAAATAAACTTGCCTAAGGTCATACAAGTGGTAAATTGAGGAGCTCTTTTAATGCAATTGTGCCTAATATAAGCACCCAAGCTCTTTACCACTGTGCTAACCTTTCCCTAAGGCCTGATGGAATGAAGGAATCTAAAGTTTCTCAAAGTTAGGTTGGAGCTCCGTAACCACTCTGACATTATCTTTGTTCTAAATTTTCTGTTTTCTCTCTAAGGAAACTTCATTGTATGATTGAGAATTGATGTTCAATATACATTTGTAGAATGAAAAAAAGCTGCTTTAATGTGTTCTGTTTTTGAAATGTCATAATACACCAAAATTATGTTTTAGAAAAACATAATTTTTTTCAGAAAATCTTGTAATGGGAACTTATTTTCCTAAGAATGCATGAAAAAGTTCAGAAAGTTCTAATACCCCTGGTGTCCAACAATGTTAACCATACTGTTATTCATACTTACATCCCTATCCAACCACACCACATCCATTTCTGGGAGGCCAGGCCCAGATATGATACAAGAAGCTGATGTTTGTTAAAGACCTGAGGGTTCTGCACCTCTTTCACTTCTTTGAGTCAGTGTTAAAGAAGTGAAGTGTCAGCTGCTTTTCAATGCACATCTTTGTATTGAGAATCACATACGATAATACTCTTTCCTTTCTCCCAGCCAAGTCACCATCCATTGATAGAGCCCAGGGATGTGACTGCAAATTAATGCTCTGTTATCATTTGTCTGCCTTTTTTTTTTTTTTTTTCTGGGGAATCTCGTATATAGTATCTATTCTGGATATACACAGCACAGATTGCATTGGAAGATACATTGTGAGGCATGGAGTGACTTGCTTCCCTATGAAAAACATAGTGAAATACTTGGATTTTAGATGTGATATAATACTAACCAACTTGATTTTTCTTATGTTTTGCTGTAGAGTCAATGAATCATGGAGTCTATTGGCAAGGAGGTTTCTTAGATATTGTCTAACCTAACTCCCAGCGATACAGGCATATTCTCACCCAGCGATACAGGCATATTCTCAATCACACCACTAGTGGTCACTGAGGTCTGTTTGAGCTCCTCCAATGATGGAGAAAAAAACAGTTCACTCAGTTATTGGAAATCATTTGCTTATTCTGCGCTGAGCTTTATATCCTGGCTTCATGTATCTATTGGTATTGGTGCTACCCTCTAAAGATGTGAGATTGTATTACGTCTTCTTCTTGCTATGACATATTCATGCTGGACATTTCAGTCAACTTTTCCTTTTAGTTTAACCTGTCCTGTCCACTGCCCCATTGGCAAAAGAGGAATGAGCCAAGAGCAAACACCTGGCCTACGAATTGCTCTCCCTTGAAAATTTGAACCTAGGGATGCTGAGGCTGTGACTGATCATAGAACCCTTCAGAGTAGATCCCCCAAAATTTAGAGTCTGAATGCCATTGGGGCCTGCTATGGTGAAAGCAGAGGGACAAAATGGAAAGACTGGCTGTATCTTGAATTATCATGATCAAAAGGTAGAGTTTATTTTTCCTTGTCTTTATACAAGGCTGTATATATGAATGTCAAATTATTCGTGTATTTACTCTGAGAAGTCTTCATACTTATTTACTTTAGTTAGCACACCCCAGACGCAAGATGAGTTAACTAAAAATATTTTAAATATGTAACTGTACCAACATTAATTAAGCTGAGACATCATCTCCACATAGGCATTTGCCTGCCACAAGAGGATTGAAGAGGCCACACCCTTAACCATGGCACAATCTTGAACTGTGCTTTGCTTGCACTTTTAAGAACAGCCATTCTGACTCACAGTTTTTCTAAGTTCTTTGTGCACCAGCCTTCAATCTTCTACCTCCTCTCTGATTGAAATATTCAGATTGAGACTATGAGTAAGTTACCATCACATCTAATTTTTATGCAAGCCAGTGCTTGCCTATTTTAATCTCAATTTTTCTCTTGTGTCTTTATTTTAAAATCTGACTCTCAGAAGCCAATGAATTCACACAATTTTCCCATTTTATTACTGCATTTTCTCCCTTATATTGTCTACAGTATGAAGCTACGAGATTTAAGGCTAAATCAATCTTACCCTCCAGGCTTATGTCCTAGTGCAAGTAAGGCAATTATGTGACATAGACCACACCACAGCCATGGCATAGATTACAAATCAATCACAACATGCTTTCTCTTTTTATTTTTTTAGACAGGATCTCCTTTTGTCACCCAGGCTGGAGTGCAGTGGTGCCATTAGGCTCACTGCAACCTCTGCGTCCCAGGTTTAAGCGATTCTCCCACCTCAGCCTCCAAAGTAGCTGGGACTACAGGTGTGCACCAACACACCCAGCCACTTTTTTTTTTTTCTTAGTAGAAATGGGGTTTCACCATGTTGGCCAGGCTGGTCTTGAACTCCTGACCTCATGATCTACCCGCCTTGGCCTTCCAAAGCGCGGGATTACAGGCATAAGCCACTGTGCCCGGCCACAACATGCTTTCTATCTTAGCTGTGCATCTTTCTCAGCAAGGGCTCTAAGGGCTCTAGGCAATAAATTCATTCATTTGCACATATGTTCATTACTTCATCAAGGATTTATTGAACACCTGTTATGTGTCAGGCATTATTCTAAGCATTGATTTTAACTGGAAATTAAAATAATGCCATGCTTGAGTTTTAAAGATGAAATGAGACAAGGCATATAACCACCTTTTGTGAACTCTACAGCTGTATTCAAATAGGGATACAAATTAAGAAGTGGTTTTCATGTTCTTCAATTTCCAATTTTTCCTCTCAGTAATATTATTTTGGTAAAAGTATGATGCCTAATTTCTCATGAATATTGTATTTTTCAGTAAACCAGAGGCAAAAAGTTGTACAAACTATAGACTCCAGTATGTTTTTAAAATCTGGCTTTATATTTACAAGACCTCAGCCAAGTTATTTAACTTCTTTTGTTCTCTGGTTCCTTAATGTGGAAATGCTATGAAGAAATACCAGAGACTGGGTAATTTGTAAGGGAATGAGGCTTAATTGACTCACAGTTCTGTAGGGCTGGGGAGGCCTCAGGAAACTTACAATCATGGTGGAAGGGGAAGCAACCACATCCTTCTTCAAATGGCAGCAGGAAGCAGAAGAGCTGAGCAAAGGGGGAAATGCCCCTTATGAAGCCATCAGATTTTGTGAGTACTCACTCAGTATCATGAGAATAGCATGGAGGTAACTTCCCCCATTATTCAATTACCTCCCACCAAGTCCTTCCCACAACATGTGGGGATTATGGGAACTACAATTTAAGATGAGATTTGGATGGGAACACAACCAAACCATATCAGGTTATCATCCATTTTATTTATTGTCAAGGCCCAACTATATGACAGACATATATATTCTTTATCTTCTTAAGCTTATTTGTTCCACATGACAGTTTTGCAAGGTAGGCATTATTAGCTTCATATTACAAGAAATGAAACTGAGCCTCAGTGAGATTACAAATGCTTTAAAAGAACACAGAGTGAAAATGTAGAAAAGCTGGTTTTGAACCTAGGTTTGTTTCTCTCCAAATTATATGTGTTTTCCAATACATCAGTGCATCATTACTTCAGTAGCATTGCATTTCAGCTCTGTACATAATTAATCAAAAAGGCAACTTTTCCTCTGTTCCGATAAATTGGAAACACAGGGTTCCACATATCCAAGAGTATTTATCTTGCTACATTAGTCCCTCCCCTTTTTATTGGCTCTTGAAATAGTGAGCATTTTGCAATTGAGAATTATTGAGCCAACATATGGTTTCAATAGGATAATTTCAATGTATCATAAAAAAGAAGAAAGAAAGAAAAACATAACCAACCTCTGTACTTTTGCAAATGTCTTTGAATAAAAATTTGTGAAGTGAAAGAGAGTTAAGTAGAGACATATTTTTATATTTGTTTATTTTTACCTTCACTGTTGGTCATGCCTAATGGCCAGAGAGCTTCAGACACAGCTTTCATTCAGTTGCTTTTATGATTTCCTGCAGTTTGAGGCACTACTTACTAGAATTTCAATCTATAGCTTACTGTGTTTGCCTATGGCCTTGTGGTGGCTCAGTAGCTGCCAGTTTGAGTTGGTTCTTTGTCCCAGAAAAATTGTAAAGATTTAACACACCACTCCCATTCTACTGAAAGAGAGATTCATATACTCAGGTAGGTCTGCCTCTGAAATGCTTCAGGCTGGGAATCACTGCATTTCAATTAGACTGTGGTTTTCCACACCCAAACTAGTTTGGTAAAATCTGATATGTTAAGTTGGAGGCAATGGTTAAGGTAGGTTATGGGAGAATTCTAACTCTTCAAGGAAGTTTGGCACAGAGTAGAGGTGCCTCTGTCATGCGACTGCAATGATAATTATCATCATAATTTGTGTAGGAATTATAGTACTTTCAAATATATAGTTGCCTTTCATCTTCATATTGGATCTTTTGAAGTAGATATTATCAACATATTATTATACAGGTGTGGGAAATTCAGTTCATGGGAATTTTGACTTGTCTTAGTCACACTTAACACTAAGTAATTGATATTACATACTATAACTCTCTCTTTTCATTTCGAGACTCTGTTGGACTTTTGTGATATCAAAGTCTGGTTTTCCTTCTCTTCTGACTGTCATTCTCAACAGCCTTCTCTATTTATTTTCCTCTTTGCTTCTGTGCAGCTATATATAAAGGTGTGTTGGGGTATGTTCCTTGAGTGATTTTTCTCTTTTCAGTCTATTTTCTTTGTATATGATCTCATTCATTACCAGGTCATTAAATATTATCCTATTCTGATGACTCTCAAATATGATCATAAGTGATACATCACTTCCATTCCAACCTAGATACACAGTTGTGAATTTTTCTTATTCTCTCCCTTTCAAATAAAAGTGTGGAAATAAAGAACTCCAAAATGACAGAATTGCAAGATGAAAGATGCCTGGATCCCTGTGTCACCACTGGAGGAGGGCATGAAGAATTGCAGGACCCACATTAGGCTGAGTCATGAACAGTAAATAAACCCCTCTTGTATTAAACCACTGACATTTCAGGGTTCATTGTTACTGCAGCATAGTTTTTCTTGACCTGGGATTGGTAAACTTTTTCTCTAAAGGAACATATAGTAAATATTTTAGACTTTGTTGCAGCAAACAGTCAAGAGGCAAAAATGGGAATTTCATACTTATAACAAGAAAGAAGCCAAATTTCCAAATTTCAAATTACTTTTTTAAAAAGTAATAGCAATATAATGTTATATGTAATAATCTAAGTCACATTATATATAATAATATGTTGTTTGTGATACAGATCCACTAATGAGAAAACTGAATTTTTTGGGGAGGATAATGTTTTTCTTAATTGAAATTCAGAGGTGGTGTTCTCTCTTAACAAAATCAACTGCAAATTTGCTTCTGTTAATGCTTATCTGTAATATTATATGTAAAACACATTTGATCTTTAAAACACTTTTCCACAAAGATACTGCCAAATATTGATATTAATCCATGTTAGTTGATCATTTATGGAATTCTGCTAGATTCTTCTCTTGATAGTTGCTTTTTAGCAGATCATTACATTGCAGATTAATTACTTTAAATTGAAGGTTAGATGGACTCTAATAATAAAGTTACATACATTTTGAAATATAAACATCTCCTTTGCACTTACATTGAAGGTAATAAAATCTTCTGGAACTCTGGTTTAAACTCAGAAATCTATTCATTGCAAATTTGTAAGGGAAGAGACATCTTAATTTTTGTTTTAATTTTTGGCAGCACAGAAAGTTCACAAGGCAGCTTGACATTTGTTCTTATCTGTTAGTGCTACTGTAAGAAAATACTCAAGACTGGGTAATTTGTACACAATGGAAACTTATGTCTTATAGTTCTGGAGGCTAAGAAGTCCAAGATGAAGGCACTGGCAGGTTAAGCATCAGAGGAGGGCCTAGACAGACCCAGGCCCTCAACCCCTTATATAAGGGGCCTAATTCCATCATGAGGGATCTATATAGGTACCATGGCAAACCCTATGCTATGGTCTGATGTTTGTGTCCCCTCAAACTTCTTAAGTAACTTAATCACCAGTGTGATCATTTTAGAAGGTGAGGACTTTGGGAGGTGAGTAGATCATTAGGGCAAAGTCTTCATAAAAGAGGCTCCAGAGAGCTGCCTTGTCTCTTCTACCATGTGAAGAAATATCATATGAGGGGCCATTTATGAATCAGAAAGTGAGCAGGCCCTCAACAAACAAAAAATCTGCAGGCACTTTGAACTCAGGCTTGCAGCTGTCAAGACTGTGAGAAATAAATGACTGCCGTTTATAGCTACTCAGTTTCTGGTATTTTGTTATAGTAGCCCAAAAGATCTAAGCCATCTTAGTAACTGACATTACAGAACTTTATATACTTAGATGGTGAAAAACTCCCTAGATGTTTCATATCTTTTCCATTTACTCTTTAATTTCAGAGGACTGCAACCTGGATTAAAGTCTGGAGAACTAAAAGAACAAAGGAAATCCAGTAGGTAGCTGTATAGTCATTCAAAATAGTCTCACCTTGAGAAACATCTTAGTATTAAATGGAGGAGAAAAAAACAGTGAGAAGCTTTTCTGTCCCATAACTGTTCACGCTAATTGTACTATTAATATTAGACTTGAATACAAAATATAAGTCTACTTTTCCTGCTTTCCTAGAGGAGCTTGTACTCCAGAACTAACAGACTACTTGTAGCTCCTCAACTATGCTATATTGCTTCATTGAGAGTTTGCAATTCATTGCATCATTTGCAAAATGTTGATGGAACATCTAACTGAAAGACTTTTGGGACATACTTTGAGGGAATGCATGTAAATTATTAAGCATGATACTTAGCATAATCACATAGTACATGCACATTATTATTAGCAGTAGTATTACTACCGCTTTCTGCCTGTTCAAATGCTGTTCCTTTTTACCTGAAAGTGTCTTCATTCCATTCTTTTTTAGAATCTATCCCCAATCTGGGTGACTTCTTTTCTGTGTTAAATAGAACTTTGATTATTTTATTTACAATGACAATAAAAATTCAGGTCACAAAAATTAAACAAAGGGTTTCACACCCTCATTATTGCCCCCAAAAATACAACAATCAAACATGATTAGATACTATCTTTATTACTTGTAGCCTTTGGAAGGTGGGAGACTTTACTCTCTCCAAGTGCACCTTGTCCCAGAGTAGGAATGCCCTGAGGGTGAACAAACACAGATATTTTTTTCTGAGCTTTATACTGGAGTTTCTGCAGGCTTCTGACCTCCTTCCTAGCACCAACTTCTTTATAATATTTTGAAGTATGGGATTTGTGGCTCCTCAAGGCTACCATACAATGGACATCCCATAGGCAATTACGTTAGACCCTAACAAAGGAATGAACCTCTTCCCAAATGCATTTGATAGGGTGAGCATGCAAGACCATTTAAGTTATGCAGTTTTCAAATGTTATGTATTTTTTCCTCAGTGCAAAAATGCAGATAACCTCCTTAAAAATGTGTAACTCGCTTTGGTACAACTTGATTAACAATAGTCAATAATATTAATATTTCATAATATTACAAAAAGGAGAAATTATACACATGATTTGTACCAGAATTTCATAAAGTTATTTTTCCTCAGACTGTAATGCACACACAGTTTTCTACTATTTATTTACTCCGCCAGTATGTCAGGACACATCTGTTACTTCTATTATTATACAATTTTAATCTTTTCTGGAAGATTGAACCATTTATATATTTGTTCTTTGAAGGTACCATATCTATGTGTGTGGGTAAATGTACACATATTTCACCTCTGAGAATCTTGCTAGAGCACAAACATTGATAAAATATTGGAACATCCCTATTTGACTAAAGAATGAATCAATGATGAAAATCTAAGGCTTGCTGGCAGTTCAGTTCAGAAGCTGCCCCGTTGCATCTGCGCAAAACTGGTTTCACATCTTGAGGCCCTGGATTTGGCATTTTCTTGGCATGTATATATTTGGGCTGAATCCCCAGGGTGACCTCCTCTATGTATTTTCACTAGCCATTGAATCCTTCCCAGGGAGAACAGGAAGTCTGGCACTGCTTTTGATGACACATCAATGACGTGATGTCTGGTTTCTATTAAAAATCAAAAAGCAAAAGTTTTTATGCCAGAAACAAAGTATAGATAATGTCATATATAATCATTAGTATATTGCTTAATATACTAAGCAACCAGGCTCAAGGGCTGCCAGCAGATCCTGCATCATGGTGAACAGCTTGACTAGAGGCCTAGCCAAGGGTGAGAAAGGCAAATGCCACAGGCAATCACAGACTTCTATGATAGTCTCTGCATTTTCTGTTAAATGGCCCCATTAAGATAGAACTGCAGTAGTTATTTGGTTAGAAGCAAAGTACTATACCAGTAGAGTGTCAGGTTTTAAAGCAAAGCAGGTTCAACTGCTTAAATTGTGCCCATATATATAACATACCTGAATTTGGAACTTGTAAGGGGTATGACTTGGTTCCCTTACAGACTCCAGACATAACTGTCTTTGTACCAGGATTTAAACTTGGCCCCAAGGAGTTCTTCTATCTAAAAATAAGCATATTATACCTACTTTTTGAGGTTCTGGAAAAAAGGAGATAAATAAGATTAGTGTTTTTCCCTTAAGAAGCGTATAATCCATTGGGAGAGAGAGAGACATGGAACGTACAAAAGCAATTAGGTATAAGAAGAGCTGTGATGGGGGAGATACAGATACAGACAAGATATCGAATAAATTGGGGCAAGAGTCACACCTGACTTCAGGAGGAGGCTGTAATGGTCAGATTCCCAGTGCTCACCATTAGTCATTCATCCTTTTGTGGTCCAAGAATTGGAGTTGTTTAAAATGTCACATACTGGCCAGGCGCGGTGGCTCACGCCTGTAATCCCAGCACTTTGGGAGGCCAAGGCAGGTGGATCACGAGGTCAGGAGATCCAGACCATCCTGGCTAACATCCTGAAACCCTGTCTCTACTAAAAAATACAAAAAATTAGCGGGATGTGGTGGTGGGTGCCTGTAGTCCCAGCTACTCGGGAGGCTGAGGCAGGAGAATGGCATGAACCTGGGAGGCAGAGCTTGCAGTGAGCCGAGATCGTGCCACTGTACTCCAGCCTGGGCGACAGAGCAAGACTCCATCTCAAAAAAAAAAAAAAAAAAAAAAAAGTCATGTGCTGCATGAGCAGGATAACCTACTGATATACCAGAGAGTAAGTAGAAGGGCCATGAGGCCACACAGATAAAGGAGTTTTGTTTTTGTCAATGGGAAAGGAGGAGTATTAATATTAGACATTAATAACTGACACTTAGTCTTACTATGTGCCAGCAACTACTCTAAGAAATTTACATGTATCATCTCATTGATCACATTGAATCTTCTCATATTCCTGTTAGCTAGGTATTATCTTGAGAATGAGAACCTTGTATAGAAAGAGGAATTACAGTTGCAGGTCAAGGAAGGGTGCTTTATCCTGGAAGGCAGAGCAAGAAGTAGAAGTTGAGCTATCTCTGGAGAAAATATTCATGGGAGTATCCCACCCAGAGGGCATGTATCTTGGAGTGGAATCTGAGGCATGTGGAAATTTTGAGTATCTTAAAAGGACAAGTTGGAAGAGATGATGGGCACAGGAAGGTGGGGTGGAAAACTAACTTTTTCTGAAACTTATATAACTTTATTTACAAGTTTGGCCCTCAACAGTTTGATACGTGGTCTATCGTCAGATTTTGACTTCCTTAGAAAAATAACCTCTTTCTTTCACACGGACAGAAAGGGATGAAAAATGATAGTCACTGCTAATTTTTTAAAGAAAATTTACTATGTGCTGGGATCTGTTTCAAGCACTTAGCATACATCATTTCATTTACTCCAAGTAACAGCTGTATAAGGAATGAGCTACTGTCATCCCTACTTACAGATGAGAAAATGGAGATTTAGGATGGTGAAGTAACTTGTCTAAGGGTCACATCTCTAAATCAGGTATTTGAACCAACATTAGAAACCATAGCAGTCTGATTCCAGAGCCTACACTCTCAACCCCAAAGAGAGGAAAGTGTTAGATTATAACTCAAGGCGAAACATTTCTGTTATGGTGGAAAAATAAGAAAAATAAATTCCAGCAAGATGTGTCTTTTCAAAATTAAAATATAGTTTAAGCAGTTAAAGATTTTTTGCTGCGAGGCATTACAGACCACTGATAAATGTGTGCTGTCTCAGGCGGAGATTGGAAACAACGCAGCGGTAGCTTTTAGCCGTCAGCCTGTGGTTTGCTGCAGCTGTGATTTTCCATGGATGCAGTTTTAGGCTATCTTGTCACTGGCTTTTTGGTGCCAGAGGCTGCAGAATGCTGAAGTTTTTCTCCTTTTTTATTTTTATTTTCTGCAGACTTGACTATGCCTGAATCACCTAAAATTATTACCAGTCATGAGCCCTTTGTTGTACTAACGTCTTACTCCCAGTGCTATTTTTTCTTATTTCAATTGCCTTGTTGTTCCCCAATGTGATTTTTACTCTGGTGGACGGGAGAGGGGGGGAACAATCTGTCTTTTGATGATTTTGTTGGTTTTTCATTGGAAGAAATCTGCAAAAATGCTTTTCAAAACATTTTGAATGGCAGCACACAGTCTGGGAGGTGTTTTAATGCAATGGAAAAATAAAGGATTCATGGGGAAAGGATTTTCAGAGAACGTGGACAGAAAAAAATGTTAAAGCTGTTTGAAACGCAGCTTTATCTACCAAAATGACCCATCTAGTGTCTTTACACAAGACTTTTCTTTCAGAGGTGTTCAGGCTCCAACATTTTGAGTTCACAACAACAAGCAAATGCAGAATATTTGAAGCAGCAGGGCGAAGCATTGGCTTTAGCAGGAAGTCAATTATTGACATTTACTAGCTGGGAACATTGGGCAAGTTTCTGTGATTTACCTCTGCCAGTCTCAGTTTTCTCTTTTGTGAATTGATGATAATGATATTAATTAACTCATAGTTGTTATGAAGACTAAATTATATATATATACATAGCTATTTGCTGAGTGTTTGGTAATATTAAAAGCTGAATACTGATGGATATTATCATTATTTTATAAGTACCTTTTCTTTCCTGCATTGATGTTAAAATGACATCAGTAAAAGTGTGTTGGTATTGATCCTGGAAGAATTCTGGCTTCATCTAGTTCAATCTTCACCAGACCAAAGAATCCTGCCTTTCTCCCAGAGACATCCACAATGTACTCATTAGTGCCATCCGTGGGCACCTTACTTTCTTTCATGATTGTATGTAGCATTGTTGGAAAACTGGTTCAGACTCTTAGAAAGTACCTATTCTAAGTACTGGTTTCTAGTAATTTCTACCCATTGGCCTCAGTTCCGTTCCTTGGGGCCACCTAAGATGGATTTGGTCTCTTTTCCATATGCCCCAAATATGTGAAAATATCTGAACAAGTTACATAACCACTCTGGGCCTGGGTTTACTCATATGTAAAGTGCAGACTAGTGTTTCGCCCTCATGGTGGTCTCCTGAAAATTAAAAATAGATATATGTCTGAAGATAGCCTAGCTATAGCAGGTGCTTAATAAGCTGTAGTGTGCTGGACTTAGTTTAAGAGCCTCTGCAGATTCTGTGAGTATTTGTCCATGTGGCTGATGACTCTCTATGAAGATTGCCCAATGTCAAATGTTTTCCTGCAGGCCACAGAAGGGATGTTTGGATTTTGGTTAATGCACATGGCAGCTCTCCATGATGGGGGCTGTGTCTTTTTGGTACTCTATTACTTGGCCAAACAGCCACACTGTGAGGAAGTTTCTCGCTGCCTTGTGGTGCTGGCTTTCATGACATGGCAGTGGCTTGCCTCACTTTGGACTTCCCATGTCAGTGCTTCCCTGTTGCCCCTGGGTCAACAGACCTTGAGAAGTGCCCACATTGGTGCCTTGGTTTACTCAGCCAGGTCAGCAAGACTGGCAGTTGCAGGCTGCAGATGAGGCTCGCGGGCACCTATGGGCTCACCCCTCAAGCCGTGACTTGTGCTGTGGATGTCACTGCCGCTGCCTCAGGTTCTGGCTTCCCCAGCTGAGAAGCTGCAATTCTGAGATGAGGTGAACTCAATATCCTGTGAACACTTTGACTAACAGGAGCTCAGAGCTGGGCTTTCTTTTTGCTCCCTGACAGCTCTAGAGTGCAGTAGTTTCAGGCAGTTCTCTCAAGATGCCCCATGGGACTGAGCATTCAGCAGTGTTTGCTATGAACATGCTATTGAAATGACTCTCCTTTCCATGACTCATTCCTCCCTTTATTTTACTTCTGTTTTCAGGGATTTCAGTCTCAATAATTTGGGGGGAGTTAGCATATAACCTTTGTCTCAATCTCTGTGTTCTTGGGAACTCTGGTAAAGATGGGTAACTGGTATTACTATTGCCAATGCTCTTCCTCTTACTCAGATTTCATTTCTTTGGGTTCACCAACCATTGCTTTCATGGCGGATTATCAGCTCTTCACTCTCCTACTCACAAAGCAAAGCTTATTTCTCTATTTTATGAGTCATCGTCTTTGGCCCAGTACTTCCCTTCTTTTATTGCCGCCGCCAGAGTTTCTCCCTTAATTCTTACTCTTCGCTTTCAAATCTCATCTGGTAATCTGATCTAAATAATATGCCAACAAGTGCAAGAGACTTGACACATCTCCTATGGGAGATAGTATGTTTGAATATTCATAGAAGTTTTCTGGAAAAAGAGCCCCAACTTAACTAGAAACCATGGGTTGGCAAATTTTTCTTGCAAATGGCTAGGGATTAAGGGATTAAGTATTTTAGGCATTGCCAGCCATAGCCATATGATCTCTGTTGCAGCTATTGAACTTTATAGGTGTAATGTGAAAGAAGTCATAGCAAATATGTAAATTAATATGCATGGTGTGTTTCAATAAACTAAATTTGCAAAAACAAGTGTTTGACCAGATTTGGTCTATAGGTTTTGGCTACAGACACTTGCTCTAAACAATGGAATTACAAAATTTTGGAAAATGTGGGTTATTCAATATCTTTCAAACTCAGTTTTCTTAGTTTCAATTCATTTTTAATTCAGTAAATGATATTGAGAAGAAAAGGTAACAAATACTTATTGAATTCCCCAGTGAGCCATATTCTAGGCTAGGGATTTCCATATGACACATCATTTGCTGCTCCTAGCAACCCTGTGAAGTCACTGTTGTTATTCTACTTTTTAATGAGATGAATAAGCAGGTCCAGAGATAAGTGAATTGTCTCCTTGTAAAAGGCAGTGTCAAGATTCAAAAATAAGCTTACTTTAACTTGAAGATCTATATTAAAGTATTCTAATTAAGTACATACTGTATGTAAAGTTTTGTACCACTGGCTGCATAGAATACAGAGATGAATAAGACGTAGTTTCCTTTTAGTTAGAAGCAAAATAAAATATCAGCAAAATAAAATAAGACAAGCTCTGATATCCCAAGAGAACTACAAGGTACTAAGGGAGTTTAAAGGAGCTGCCTATCAGGCAGGTGGGAGGCAGGAAAATCCCACAGAAAGGGTGACAATTAAGGTGATATTTGAAGAACTAATATGATTTTGAAAGCTAGAGATAGGGAAAAAGGTTGTTCTAAGCAAAGAAAGAAAGAAAGAAAAGGAACAGGAAGAATCAGTGCCTACCGAGGAGGTGCAGGCCATCAAAGAGAAGGCTTGCCTTCGTAATTGGCCAAAGGCTTTGCTCAGCCCTATCCCTAAAGGCCCCCTCTGAGTCTATCTCTGTCCTTTGACTGACCATTAGTTAAGCGAAGTCATCCTTGTCTAATCTTCTCCTAGAAGGGTGTTTCATTGTGCATGATGGATGCAAAAACAGAATTCTCATCAGTAAAAACAAAAGCACACAGAATGGGAACTAATGAGTCAGAAGCTGAGTAGATTTTGGAAGAAGGGAAGGCAGAAAATTGTCACAGGTAGTACCAAAGCCGTAGGGCCTAAGATAATGTTCTAATTTAAAAAATGGGAGTTGAAGGCTCATTTTTATTACATGCTGGTTTTACTGGATTCTGCAACATAATGACCAACACTTTGCACACATGCAGAACAGCCTAAAGCTGTAACAACTACGACACGACTAAATCCATTGGTCAGCTGTCTTTTGCAATATTTATGACAACTGCAATTTAAATTCTTACTTGAGCAATCATATTTTCCCTGGACCGTGAGGACAAATAAGGGCAGGAAATTTGTCTGTCCTGTTCCATGCTGTCCTTGCATTTGACACATTGCCTTGTATATTGTATGTGGTCAATAAATATTTGTCCATTGATTACTTGAATACATGGCTGGATTCAGCCAGGTTACCCTACAAGTAGAGAGCTAGAGTTTGAATTTTGTAGTAACTTGTACAACCTTTCTCAGCAGAAGCAGCCTGTTTCATGGAAGTATTCCTGTAATTCACTGGAGCTTCCCACATTCTCCTCCCAGTCTTTGAAGGCTCATAGCCAGAAGGAAGTGCTCAACCACCTAGTGTAACCAAGAGTCTTGCATCATTCACACAGAGAGGGAGATTTTCCAAGTTCTTATTGCGGTGGAAAGATGAGGTCAAACTGTAAGGGGTCAGCAGTGCTCTTAACACTGCCTTTGTGTTGTTTTCATATAAATATTTTTACTAGGACATTTTTTGGCAAACAAGGCTGGCTCCCAGGACTGTGGAGAGCAGGGAAGCTTTGCTCACCACATGCCCATGGTATGCACTTGAGTCAACTTAGGGCCAGTGTGATTTGAAATCATGTCCTTTTTCACTTTTGTCTTGATGCTTTCTCACTGACTCAGTGTCTATCCTTTATCCTTTCTCCAAATGGGAAACATCTGGGCTAAAGTGAAGTCCATGTCCAATTCCCCACCTCCTTCTCCTACCAAGAAAGCAGCAGCTGTTTCTGACACACTAATCCTATTACAGATGTTCTGATAATTACCAAAAAGCTCAATTTGGCAGCTTATTGGTAGAGTAGCTAAACCAGATTCACACATTTAAACATCTTCTGCCATTCACCTAAGATAGTTCTCTTTAAAAGTCTATTATACAATTTGGTTGGAGAAACTCTGAGAGGGTGCTTCTTTACTGAAATAGGTAAGTTTCTTAAAGCAAATATAAACAATAACCTTTGATGCTTCCACAGAGAGTGTGGTTGGTTCATCTCTCTGTTTCTCCCACTTTGCAAAGCCTAATCCAAAATGTTGCCAATGACTATTGGAGGTGCAAATGGATAAATCCAACGCCATACATTGCACTTTTCCTTTTGTCATGTTTCTTTGTTCAAAATACATTTGACCCATGTCTTCGTGCCCGAGAGCAAAGCAACATAGTATTTGGTAATACGATCTTGTGATAATAAAATGCCTTACATATTAAAGAGCTTTGTGTGTTGTTTTTGCCTCCAAGTACTTTCTTATCCACAACCTTATTTCATTTCTATTATCCTATAAGATAAGCAGAATGCATTATTTCATTTCTTGGTTATTTTCTCTCCCTTAACTCTTATATCCAACATAAATCAAGGTCATTGATTATAACTCTGCAATGGTCTCTGAGTCAGTTCTCTACACACTCCTACAGCATTACTATTTTACTGAGGCTGCCATTTTCTCTCATATAGTCTCCAGCAATTTTTTCCTAGCTGTTCTCCTAAACTTCTGATTCTTCTGTTCACAATATTATTATCTTTCCAAAACAAGGAATTGATCCTGCCCCTCTCCTTTATCTGATATGCTAATCACTCATCACTGCCTTCCTAGGTCAAGTCTGAATCCTTTAGTGTCATTCACAAGGTCTTGTCTACCTTTCTTTAGTTTCCAGATGACTTGTGGTTGTTAAGCTATGTCATGCCTCTTCAAATTTCTGTGCCTTTTCTCATATGGTATCATTCATCTGGAATGCCCTGGCCCACTCTGTATTCTTATGAAACTCCTATTTATACTTTAAGACTCACCAAAACATTCACCTTATTTGTGAATGTTGTCATGACTCAGGAAGAGTTGAGTGCTCCTTCCCTCTCTTTATGTGACACTTTACACCTTTACACAAACATTTTTCTGGTACTCATCAAACTGTAAGAAAAGTATTTGAACAACCAGTTCCCCTACTAAACCATGAATTTACCTTTATATCCCCCCCACCCCCGACAATGGCCCAATGCATGTCACATACCAGGTATCCAGTGAATGCTTATTTAATAAATAGATTTTACAAATAAGAAAGAACACTGTGAAGGAGTATCAGGGACAAGACTTTGGAAATATGTTCTAATCCTAGCTGTTCTACTAATTCATGGAAACCTCTCTGGACCCATTTTCTCACCTACAGAATGAATGCATTGATTGGGCTATCTTTATGGTCTCTTCTAGGATTTACTACTGTAAGAAATTCTAATAGGTTGCTCATCTTTTTAGTTAACAAAGCCAGGACCAAATTCAAGATCATCTGACTTGGGGTCTAGGATTAACTTTCCTGAAGCAAAGGTTGAAATTAAAAAGGAAGATACGTAGGAAGACAAAAGGACCTATTGATCTCAGTGTTGGTAATAGGTTGCACCAGCTGTGTGACCTTGGGGAAGATATTGTCTCTCTGGTCCTAGTTTTTCCATTTGTATAATGAAGGCATTAAACTAAATTGCAAATATGTGACACTACTTTCCCAACTTATTCCTTCTATGCCAAAGGCAGTCATAATTAATCAATTACAAAACATTCCATTTAATCTGTCTGCAGGGTCAGACTTCATCTCAACATGATGCTCCAAGAAGCCACTTCTGTTCTTTGGAGTACTTTCAATGCCAAGAATGTACATGAGATTAAAACAAAAGAAAGCTATTGCTCTTTTTGGCACTAGATATTTTCTGAAACCTCTCTCAGTTCTGTTATATTCTAATAGATCCATGGTGGACTTTTTCTATATTTGGACTTAGTTTCTTGTCTCTGAGGGTGACCATGAGGAGCAGACCATGCACAGATCCCTGCAATGGGTGGGTTCTTTCATGATGAGCCCAGGCATAATCACCATCCTGTGAGTGACCAGTGTCTTTTATTTTCTTCAGGTCTAATGCCAATGACTCAGTCACATAAGCCAACAGGGTATCCATATTAAATGCATCTGAGCAGAGTGAAAATCAGTCATAATTGGGGACAGATGTGGATGCAAAGTTCTCATGTGTCTTTTTTCTTCTCAGTGGACTACTGCAAAGGAAGTGTTAACTGATTTTGGCACTCTCATCTGCTTTCCAGAAGGCCTGTTTAGAAAAGCATATGAGCACTTGGGGATTCCTTGATGCTTCTAGAAAATAGATTACATGAGGACATTCTCTGAGTCCTAATTAAATTAATGTTCCTTTTGGTTCCTGGAATGTAATAAGTGTAAAAATAAACATTTGTGGAATGAATGAATTGTTAGACTTCTTTTTAGCTAGAAATTCTATTGCCAAGTGCCATTTTCTCTCTAGAATGATCCCTCCTTACCTTAGCATATTATAGAATCTCCCCTCTATGAGCTGCCTTATTCCTCTGACTTTGGAAATAGCCAACTTTGTGTCTCAGACTAGCCTCTAAGTCTCTCAGGCAGGGAAGCACCTTACTTCTTTTCATTATATTATATATGTTATAATATTTATGTTATATAGCTCTCATATATTTATATAATAAATTATATATTATATATGTGTTATCATAGGGTATACTTTATACTCAGCATTTAGTAACTACATAGCAGTCAACTCTCATCCACATTCATGGAAAGATAATCTTTTAAAATGAGAGGACCAAGGAAAGAGAAGAAAGTTTATTCAAGTATGGCAGAATATAGGCTTAAGCCACATAAGCGGAATCATAACCTCGAAGATATGGGGTGAGGCAGTCCCCTGGATTGATAACATGTTATGTTTAGTTCTAGCTGATACTAGCTTCGGAGAAATAGGAATAACCTGGAGCACATTCAGAGAAGAGGAACAAGGTTGGTATCTTGGTCAGCTTAGGCTATAATAACAAATATTTTAGACTGGATGGCTTAAACCAAAAGACTTATTTCTCATAGTTTAGGAAGCTGAAAGTCTGAGATCAGGGTGCCAACATGGTTGGGTTTTTGGTGACGGCTCCCGTTCTCACATGGCCTTTCCATGGTGCATGCACACAGAGAGCGAGTTCTGATCTCTTCATCTTCTAAGGGCACGAATCTCATCACAGGGCTATGCCTCCCTGAGTCCACCTAAACTTAATTATCTCATAAGGCCCCATCTCTAAATGCCATCACATTGAGGATTAGGACTTCAACAAAGAGATTTGGGGGAGACACAGACATTTAGTCCATAGCAGTGAGTGACTTGGAAAGCAGGCTATGCAAGGACTGGTTCAGCACTCTGGAGGCATTTACTCAGGGAAGAAAGGGCTTAGTGCTGGCATGATAGCTGTCTAAATTTATCGGAAGGCCTGCCTTGTAGCCACAAGATTAAGTTTATTGTGTGTGCTTTCATAGGGCAGAACTAAGATTGGTGGATAGAAAATATTGGAATGTGAAGGTGAGGTCCCTCCTGAATATGCTTCATGAGGGGTGGATGTCTAAAATTACAAAATTCTCGAACTGCAGGATACTTACCAGGTTCAAGTATGAGTATTTGTTACATATGACTCAACATTACTTTTTGGATAAAATACACAGGGCCTTATTGCCACATGGGAACATTTGGTGCCTATTTTCTGCTTGGAAATATTCAGCCATCAAAATGAATTTGAGAAAAGAAGCACTTCACACAGCAGATAAGCATCAGTAATTACCTAAAATCTAAACTTCAGGAACTGGGGGCTCAAATCCAGCAGATCTATGGTACCATCTTATGAAGCATCTGAAGCCATTTGACTGATTTTTATCACCTTTACTTATTCCTAATAGAGACAGTGACAGTGGGCTCTTAAGCTCATGGAATGAGTCTGAGCCTTCCTGGTTTTCCAGGAGAGATGTCTCCCTGATTTTTTCAGATCTGTTCAGGAAGGAGATATCTTCTTTCACCCAACCACTTGGGAGGCTGAGTTCTTACAGCTGGCATTAATCTTAGGGTTTCCAGGCACAGAACAGAGAAGTTGCTAAAAAAAAAAGCAATAAAACTGGGTGTGCTTCTCTACCCCAACATCTGTGCTGCCTTCACTGAACCATGCTTTGTACCATGCAGCCTAGTTAAAAGACTTTTACACACAGCAACATACTAGGTTTTATATCTTCTCAAAGAAAAAGCAAAACTAAGCAATAAAGAAAAATGAGCTGTGTCAACAAAAGCATATGAGCTATTTTGCAACTATTCTATTTAGACTTCCTTGTTGGTAAAACAATGTGTTCTCAAATTTTCTTCACTAACTTGCCTTCCAAGACTATGTTAATGACACAGAATAATGACTGTCTGGATATAATTTTTTTTAAAAAACTTTCCATCTGTCTTCTTCATATGACATCTTGTATTTCTCATGCATACTTTACCCTAGAAAACTGGTCTTCGATGTGCCGGTGCAATCAACAGAAATGTTCCAGCTCAGAAATGTTTTCGAGAACAATTCTTTATAATCAAACATGAACAAGCAGAGCATTTAAAAAATGTATTTCTCTTTGGAGAGGAGCCAGACCATGACCAAATTATCTGGAACCTGGAACATGAGAGTGAAGCCAAAATGTAAAAATGGAAATAGAAAATGGTGTCATGAACCAAAAATTGAGACCAAAGGGTGTGTCTCTATGAATTCATCTGAGCCAGACCTTTGGATAGAAGACAATGAAAAGTTAAAACAATCCCTGTATTTTTCTCATTTGACTGGCATTGATTGGTTACACTAATGATTCTTAACCTTTTGGGGGTCCTGGACTTCTTTGAGAATTTGATGTAAACCTCAGATGTCCACCTCAGAAAAAGATTAATTCTCACATGAGCAGTTTGAGTTACAGAGAGATCACACAAGAACCTCAGGTGAGGGGATTAACAGGTTAGACACACTGATGTGGTTTAGCTGTGTCCCCACCCAAATCTCATGTTGAATTTCCACGTGTTGTGGAGGGGACCTGTTGGGAGGTAATTGAATCATTGGGTGGGTCTTTCCTGTGATGTTCTCGTGATAGTAAATAAGTCTTATGAGATCTGATGGTTTTAAAAAGTGGGAGTTTCCCTACACAAGCTCTCTCTTTGCCTGCTGCCATCCACATAAGATGTAACTAGCTCCTCCTTGCCTTCTGCCATGATTGTGAGGCTTCTCCACCCACATGGAACTGTGAGTTCTCCATTAAACCTCTTTTCTTTGTAAATTGCTCAGTGTAAGTTATGTTTTTATCAGCAATATGAAAACAGACTAATACAGTAAATTGGTACCAGTAGAGTGGAGTATTGCTGAAAATATACCAGAAAATGTAGAAGTGACTTTGAAACTGGGAAACAAGCAGAGGTTGGAACAGTTTGGAGGACTCAGAAGAAGACAGGAAAATGTGGGAAAGTCTGGAACTTCCTAGAGACTTGTTGAATGGCTTTGAACAAAATGCTGATATCGATATGGACAATTAAATCCAGGCTTAGGTGGTCTCAGATGGAGATGAAGAACTTCTTGGGAACTGGAGCAAAGGTGACTCTTGCTATGTTTTAGTAAAAAGACTGGTGGCATTTTGACTCTCCTCTAGAGATTTGTGGGACTTTGAACTTGAGAGAGATGATTTAGGGTATCTGGCAGAAGAAATTTCTAAGCAGCAAAGCATTCAATAGGTGACTCAGGTGCTGTTAAAAGCATTCAGTTTTAAAAAGATAACAGAGCATAAAAGTTCAGAAAAGTTGCAGCCTGACAATGTGATAGAAAAGAAAATCCCATTTTCTGAGGACAAAGCCAAGCTGACTGCAGAAATTTGCATAAGTAATGAGAAGCCAAATGTTAATCCCCAAGACAATGGGGTAAGTGTCTCAAGGGCATGTCAGAGGTTGTCACAGCAAGCTCTCCCATCACAGGCCCCGAGGCCTAGGAGGAAAAAGTGGTTTTGTGGGCTGAGCCAAGGGTCCTCGTGCTGTGTGCAGCCTATGCACCTGATGACTTGCATCCCAGCTGCTCTAGCCATGGCTGAAAGGTACCAACATAGAGCTTGGGCCGTGGCTTCAGAGGGTGCAGGCCTAAAGCCTCAGCAGTTTCATGTAGTGTTGAGTCTGTGAGTGCACAGAAGTCAAGAATTGGGGTTTGGGAACCTCTGTCTAGATTTCAGAGGATGTATGGAAACACCTGGATGTACAGGTAGAAATTTGCTGCATGTGCAGGGCTCTCATGAAAAACCTCTGCTAGGGCAGTGAGGAAGGGAAATGTGGGGTCCGAGCACCCACATAGACTCCCTACTGGGGCACCACCTAATGGACCTGTGAGAAGAAGGCCACCATCCTCCAGACCTCAGAATGGTAGATCCACTGACAGCTTGCACTGGGTGCCTGGAAAAGCCACAGACACTCAACACCAGCCCATGAAAACAGGGGGCAGTGAGGCTGTACCCTGGAAAGTCACAGGGGAAGAGCTGCCTAAGACCATGGGAACCCACTTCTTACACCAGCATGACCTGGATGTGAGACATGGAGTCAAAAGAGATTTGGAGCTTTAAGATTTAACTGTCCCACTGGATTTCAGACTTGCATGGGGCCTGTAGTTTCTTTGTTTTGGCCAATTTCTCCCATTTGTAATGGCTGTATTTACCCAATGCCTGTAACCCCACTGTATCTAGGAAGTAACTAACTTGCTTTTGATTTTACAGCCTCATAGGCAGAAAGGACTTGTCTTGTCTCAGATGAGACTTTGGATTCTACTTTTGAGTAAATGTTGAAATGTTGGGAAGACATGACTGGTTTTGAAATATGAGGACTTGAGATTTGGGAGGAGTCAGGGGTGGAATGACATGGTTTGCCTATGCTCCCACCCAAATCTCATCTTGAATTCCCACATGTTATGGGAGGGACCTGGTGGGAGGTAATTGAATCATGGGCTGGGTCTTTCCCGTGCTGTCTCACGAGATCTGATGGTTTTAAAAATGGGAGTTTCCCTATACAAGCTCTCTCTTTACCTGCCACCATCTACATAAGATGTGACTTGTTCCTCCTTGCCTTCCACCGTAATTGTGAGGCTTCCCCAGCCACGTGGAACTTTGAGTTCTCCATTAAACCTCTTTCATTTGTAAATTGCCCAGTCTCAGGTATGTCTTTATATAACAGCCGTGTGAAAACGGACTAATACACACACAATACAAACTTAAGGTCTAATTTGCAGCTCAGAGCTCAACTAACACTATTTTTCAAGTGAGTTATCATCCCTGGCTCCAGAGGTTTAGACTCATAATTTATCAACGTACTAAACATTCCTACTGAATACCCATCCATATGTGCCATCATTAATTCAAATTCAGTCTACTTAAAATTTAACATCCAAGCTCAAAACCTGAGTCATTTTGAGTTTTCTTTCTTCTGCATTCCTCTAGTTAGTCAACACGTTCCAACAATTTCATCCTCCCTACCCATTGTGATCTCTTATATCTAATCCCTCTTTGCTGCTCCCTCTGTTCCTGTGGTCCTTATTTCTTCTGATGTGACTTAGCTGTAGATTTCTAACTGTTTCTAACTGGTCTTCTTGTCCATATTAATAAAACACAGGTCTATTTTTTTCACATTTGGCTTGGAAACATTTAAATTTTTCACTATCTCATGGATTATATCTGAAATTTTGAAAAATATTCAAGACTCATCACCAGAAACTTTAATTCCTAGGTTTTGACCAAAATCCTTCCCTCCACCTGGTGACTTCATGGCTGCTTGCAGAGCTCTTACCCTTTCTTAAGAATCTCTTGATACTTCCTCTACTTGCCTTTCTTTCCTCTATCCTTTTTCCTTTTGGAGAAGTATTTTTTCTTTTGAACTTCCATATCATTATACATAAATCTCTTTTCAAACTTTTTTGAGGTATAATTTATATATTATAAAATTTATCCATTGTTTAAGTGTGTGATGTAAAATAGATTTACAGAATTGTGGAACCATTCCCACAATTCAGTTCTGCATATATTTTTGACCTAATGGTATCAGCACTGCCAGGCACAGTGATTAACACATTACTTTCACAATTATAACCATTGTGATGGTAATAATTTTTGCTATTTTGTGAATTAAGAACTTAAGACATAAAGATATTAAGTAATTGTCTGAAATCACATAACCATTTTGAGGCCAAATCAGGATTGGAGTCTAGGTATGCCTGATTGCAAAGATTATGTTTTTTGGCAATATGACATAATGTTTCTCCACTTAAAAATCTTACTTTAGAACTGTAATTCCCTAACTAGAAGTGAATTCATTTGGTCCAGTGTTGTATCCATAATGCCTAGCACACATATAAGCAAGCTGCCAGTAAACATTTAAATTACTTTGTGAATGCATAACTATGTTTCATGATGGGGTTATTTTGGAATTATTCCACTATTATTTTTGTTCAAATAGTAGGCCATTGCTTGTCTTAGGTGTTGGAATAATTTGGGTAACTATCACCTGGGTGGTGTTGAGGGGATATAAATGTTTGTTAATCCATTTTCACATGAAAGAGGTAAGTAGAGCTAAAAATTTATGCCACTTTGTTAGTAATTCTTGATAAATAATCCCTCAGCATTTTAATTTTCTAATCTATAGCATGTGGTGGCAGTAACTGATATACTCATTTTGAGGAATAAGTATAGTGAGAAAAATGTGAGAATAATAGTAGGAAAAAACTAAAGGAGGAAGGAAGGAAGAAAGGAAAGAAAAAGGAAGGCAGGAATACAGGAGGTCAGAAAGGCAGAAAGGAAGAGAGGAAGAAAAAAATGCTGACTATATTTAAGGAAGCATGCACAACTTCGTTCTCTATTTCTCATGTCTCAGTGGCATATTCATCCCATTTACCACTTGCAAGTGAAGAATATATACTCTCCAAAATTTTTTTGATTATTCTGAAATTTTAGGATTTTCTAGATAATGAAGATCTAGTGTAATTACAATTAAATAAAAATTTTCTGTTGGTGACTTTAACTTCATTTTACCAACAATTAAACTTTGCTAAATATGAGGGAAGGAAAGTAGGGAAGAAATAAATGAAGAAAAGAAAAAATAATGAGAAGAAAAGAATGAAGGAAGGAAGAGAAAAGTGATTGAAGGAATGCAAGATAAAAAATAAAGAGAAAAACAAAAACAAAAAAAAAGGAGGGAGAAGCTAAAAAGAAATTTTAAAATAATGGAACAATAGGAGCATAGAAAAACTTGAAAGGAAGAAAAGAGAGAAACTTAGCTCATACCATTTCAGCCAAGCCTATACATTTTGAAGCAAAATTTTCTGAATCTATGCTTTAACCACAAGCATTTAAGTGTAGTTTGAGCTGGAAACAGTCTCCACCCTGACATTTCTCCAAATGTTTTACTGCTGAAAAGACTGCCTTATGCATGAGATCCTCTCCCAGTTCCAGACTGCATTTGAAGGCAAACACTGGAAGCACTGGTTTTCCGTTTCCACCAGATATGAAAGGTTCTGGCCTTTTGTTAGCCATACACGGGAAGGCTTGATTCACAAGTAGACACTGCCAAGGGTATAGGAGTTTTACATTGCTGCCTGGAGGCCAGATTGTTTATGTCTTTCCTGATCCTATTCCAATGTGATCTCACACATCATGACAGGGATTCTGTATCACTCCATTGGAAGTGGTCCTCATTAAGTGAACTCTAGAAGCCTCTTCAAGGCAAAATAAAGAAGGCCTTGGCTGGAGATGGAGACTCTGCAAAGGGAAAGAATGTTGGACTTTTCTATCTAAAGTTTAATGTCCAGCTCTCAAGATAATTCATGAATCATGCAAGTTCTCTTGAATCCTTGCAAATGGACTATATATACTGTTTATCTGGAAAAATCTCCATAGCCATTTCTGCCCAACTGCTATATTTTTTCAAGACACTGATAGCATTCATCCTGGGCTCTCCACCTACCCCACTTCCCCTCCTCTCCAGTCTTTCTTCCATTCACATGTCTATTGTCCTAAACAAACTGCATCACCTGCGTGTCCCTGGAGGTCTCAGATTTGCTCATGTCCCTGGCCTTTGTACTTGCTAATCTCTCCCTGGAAAGTGCTTTCCCACTGGGATGATCCTATTTATCCATTATGATCTTATCTATTAATTAACACTTGGTGAGGTGAGAGCTTACAATTGGGCAGATGATGTTCTCAGTGCTTCATAGATGTTGATTCACTTAACCCTCATAATACTCTTATTTTCACAGTGTTGATTACAGAGGTAGGGTTTTAGTAACTGGTCCACCTCTTTCTTGTATGTACCACCACAAAATATTTAAACCCAGGGAACTGAACTTCCGTTTCTGATCTTAATGGCATGCTAGACCCTCATTACCCACCACAGATGTCACATTCTCTGAGAAGTCTTCTTAGTTTTTTCTGAGGTTAGGTTTACTGTTTTGTTTTGTTTTTCCCATGTGCTCTAACAATTCTTTGTGTTCAGTCTTTATTACTGTGCTTACTACTATGAAGTAATTACCTATTTATTTGTTTTTATTTTTTATTTTTTTGGCAAGTTAATGATGAGCTACTTGAGAGAAGGCACTGTTTTTTTAAATTTATCTTTTTCTTCCACTTAGTAACTAATACATAGTTAACCATCAACAAATGTTGAAAGAGTGAATGAAGTGGTTGGCTGAGTGTTTTGCTCATTTTTTGGTTTGTTTTTAAGCAACAAACTATGTCAAAGAAAAGAGTCAGTTGATAAACTTTATATGCTTTGGGAAACAAGAGAGCATTATAGTGTTCGTTATGCTACAGGAAACTACAAATAGTATAGAAACATGATGATTTCAATTTCATTCAATTTTATTGTTTTCAATACTTGCAATTAAAAAATAAATAGGTGCTTTAAATTCTTTTATAAAGGTGGTGTGAAAAATACGTACATATATGCATATATACATATCCATAAAATACAATGCTTAGTGTGACCCAATGTTTATAAATTTATAGACTTCAAAAATATTAATTCACCAAGAAGAGCAAAAATTTTTGTCAAAATACTTATCCCAAACTTTGGTTTAAAAAATATAGTCACTGTAAAATTTGGGTCCACTCCAATGTTTGAGAATGAGAAAGCTAATGAAGATGATGAGACCCATCAAAGGAAGGCCTCTTCTTGTGGGGCATCCAGTCTCTGATTATGTTTTTGCCTTGTCCCTTAAGTGTTGAAAAGGCTTGGTTAATTATAGAGGCATGCTTTTGGCCATTCACTCATTATCTCTGCATTTGCTTTTCTGCTCCTTATCTCCATGATTATAGGGAATGATTCTGGCTATCACTGTGCAGCATGATGGACACTTCTTAACCTTCATTTTCATAAACTTCTCTATCCAACCTTGAGAGACAGATTTGAATTATAGGTATGTCCACCAGTTTTACAATAACATTTGGCCATCTCCCAGGTCCAATTAAGGAAATCAAGATAAAAAGAGATTGAATATCATCCTAGTTAACAAAAGAGTATGTAAATCAAATATATTTGATTATAATTTCAAATTTATATCTTC
Source organism: Papio anubis (assembly GCF_008728515.1). NCBI lineage: Eukaryota > Metazoa > Chordata > Mammalia > Primates > Cercopithecidae > Papio > Papio anubis. Next base: position 86,329,261 of record NC_044987.1, read on the forward strand.
CTAGCTGTGTGAGATCTTGGGAGAGTAACCTAACCTCTTTGAGCCTTAGTTTCTCTCTGTAAAATGGAAAAAAGTGGTAACTACTCAAAGAATGCATTAAAAAGTACACCTGATATGGTGTTTAGCAAATAACAAACACTCAAGAAATAGGATCTCTCAAAATTTTTTTTATCATTTTTAATATTACAATTATTAACATCGTCATTAAGAGATTGCAATTGATGTAAACAAAATAGTAAGCCATTTAGCTGGGTCATATTGTCCACAAAAGATCATTGAAATAAAAGAACAGCTGATATGGTATATAAAATAGAATGAAAGTATAAAAATATACAAATACATCACCACTTTCTTCAAGAGAGTGTCACAGTAGTTTCTAGGCACTTACCTTTGGCCTTTGAGACCAGCAACTTATCAGGATCCTATAGTTTAGTGGAATAACTGCTTTAAAAATAGTCCACACTTCCTTTTCTAAGTTTTTCTTTCTTAAAAATGAGAATTTGTAGATGTTCATGGAAATGGTGTTTTTATGGCTGAGTGCATTTTGAAACGTACGTATTAGTCCATTCTCAGGCTGCTACAAGGACATACCTGAGATTGCATAATTTATAAAGGAAAGAGGTTTAATTGACTCACAGTTCAGCATGGCTGAGGAAGCCTCAGGAAACTTACAATCATGGCAGAAGGGGAAGTAAACATGTCCTTCTTTACGTGGCAGCAACAAGAAGTGCAGAGGAAAGGCGGGAATGATAATGTCAATTTCACACTTATAAACCCGTCAGATTTTTTGAGAGCTCACTATCATAAGAACAGCATGGAGGCAGTTGCCCACATGATTCAATTACCTCCCACTGGGTCCCTCCTACAACATGTGGGGATTATGGTAACTACAGTTTAAGATGAGATTTGGGTGGGGACACAGTCAAACCATATTAGTTACAAATGCTTTATTCCTATAGAAGTAACATTAGCATATTAAAAGTTCTGAATAATCTTATGATTAAAGAGTCTCATTTAAATTAAAACCAGAATTTTCCAAACTTATTGGCCACATTCACACAGATTGCCACACTGCCTCTGATTTTTGTTGTCCGGAAACCTAAACATAGTCTGAGGAGTTCGTTTTTTTTTCAGATGACTAGCATTTCCTGAGCAGATACGTGTCCCTCATTCTGGAACCAAGGATTTCTTCTCCACCTCCTAGTGGAAGTTAGTTTTCTGTGAGTGGGGTTAGCAAATCCATTTTCCAGAACCCAGTTGTCTCTGAGTGAACTGTTAAAATCTAGTTTCTGAGCCTGTGAAACTAAGTCCATAAACTACCCATGAGTGAAAGATATGATGGAGAGGCAGTGCTTTTGACATTAAAGAAAAAATGAGAGTTTGGGTCGCAGAGTAACTGTCTTTAGAAAGTCACTTATTAAACTTTCTATTCTCCATTTTCTCCTTTCTTTAGTAAGGGGATAATAATGTCAATTTCACACTTTGTAGTTGCAACATACTGTGTTGATATATGTTACCACTATGACACAGAAACCCTGAAATATTTATCCCTATAGCTGGAAAATATTTGAGAGTTTTCTCTCGAAGATCCTATCTTTAGAAAAGTGATACCTTAATCACCATTGAGAGGGTCCCTGGTCAATTTAATTTCCAAGTCAAAGCAAGAAAATTTTACACATGATAGGAATATGGCTTTTCAGATATCATATTGGGCTCTGAACAAATACTTGTCCAAATGAACTAAATTGAAAGCACTTTGTAGAGCATGTAGCTCATGTTAAACTTCAAATATGTGAAAACTTGCTTTCCTTTTCCTATAACTGACTTTCTATTCTGACTCTCCATTCTTCTAGCCACAGATCACTTGATCTAGCCACTTCCAGGTAATTTTAGTCAATTCAGGTATAAAGCTCAGGCTCATTCAGGACTTTCTTCTTATTCTACATCCCTGTGCTCCACAGTTCCTGGGACTCATGTGTATACAATGGTCATCTGTCTTGATATCCTCTGAGAGCTGCAGCTGTTCATTTACTCTTTAATCATCTGCTGAGGAGACTGAAACTTTCCCCTGTTGCCATCTATTGAGAAGTCTGTGCTCCTACCTGGCTTCTGCTTTCATGCTCTGTTCTGCCTTCTTCATTCCTTTGCTCCCTCCTTCTTCTATGTCCCAATACCCTTCTTGCCCTTTTCTCCGCTTTCCCTTCTTCATTTGTTTTTTGTTGTTTCTCTCTCTCATCAATACACACACACACACACACACACACACACACACACACCCCATCTATTGAACACATAGCAAGTGTCAGCCTTACAAAAGTGACTAAGACAGGGTGCTTGGCCTTAAGGAACTCTCAAATAAGGGAGTCTGCATCATGAAGGTAAGCCCAACAATTTCAGCCTTGAAAAAATGTCTAAGTCTCTTAAAAAATGTTTCCTTTATGTCAACCAAATCTTCATACACCAAAACTTTTGAATCCTAATATCATTTTGTCTTTGAGTTATCTTGTCATTGAAGACAACTCATCACCTGGTTTAGTGCCAGAAATAGGAGCACTACAGGGAGTCCACAGGTTTTTTTTTGTTGTTGTTGTTTTTTGAGGATAAGAAATAGGAGGCTCATCTTCATATTCAAAATCACTTTGACTGCGGTTACTGATGAGGTAAATTCCCTCAGCAGGCTGAGGCAATATTTTCCAAAGGAAAGCAAGTTTTGTTTTTGTATTTGCTTCTCCTTCTCATCACAAGCCATGCTTAGATTCCCAGCTATATCTGCCCACAAATGACCATCTGGCCTACAGCTGCCATTTCCAAGTGGAAACGCTTTAGCACGAGTAGTCCAAGAGCTCTTTTCACTTCTTGTAAATGACAATGTCTTTATCGTAGGTTACCCCATCCTTTCCAGTGGAAGACAACAACTGTCATTTTCTTTCTTTCTCTTTTCATGCACACTTGTTTACAGTGGAAACACATATGTTGCAAAGTGTTTGTTGCAAGGAGCTAGTAGGCTTAAACTGTAAGCGTGACCAGTTGCATTTTATCGACTCTGAGAGTAAGCTCTCAGAGAGAAACTTAGAAGCTAAAGTGGCAATGTTAGAGTTGTGGAATTCAGTCAGATGCAAGTTCGTTTGCTGCTGCATGCACCCAGCCAGATGCATGTTTATTTGCCTTCTGGTTGAGTATTAAGAGTGGTCTCAGCCCTAGAAAATAACCTATCCCTTCCTTTTCTTTACACTGACCAAGCCTGTTGATGCAAAGAAGAATACAGTAATAATAGTTAATATTTATAGAGTGCTTATTATGTGACTGGCACCGTGCTGAGTGCTTTATAAACATGATTTTATTAAATACTCTTAACCACGCTGTGAAGTGGTTATAAATATTACCCCACTTGAAAATTTTGAAATCTGTGGCTCCAAGGTGAGTCACTTGTCCAAGGTCACAAAGCTTGTCTGACTTACTTTTCTGGGTTTTTAAAATGGCAAGACTGTTGTAAACTGCTGGAGGACAGGAATCGTGATTTGTCCAGCAATGAGTCCTCAATACTTAGCACAGAGCCTCACTCAGCAGAAGATCCTAAAAGCAAAACAAAACAAAAACAAAAACTTCCAGAATGACTAGATTTTGACTGAATGGATAACAAGTTTGTGCATTTACAGTAGAAGGCTATTTGTTTTCTCTTCTAAAAACCATGAATCTCTCCAACCAACTTTATTGAAAGTCATCTACACTCAGGAATGTGGTAGAGAAAAATGCTACTGTTACATTGACCTCTCTGGGAACTACTTTTACCCCTATATAATCTGACCCTTGTTACCTGAAAATAGATTACAGTTAATGTTGTCTTATTTCTGTCTTCAGTTTTCCCATGAGTCATGCTATTTGTTTCATTAAAATGTCCTCTTGTTTTGCCTGTTCAATCCTGTCTACCTTCAAGGTTCAGCCGAGACCTCATCTCCTTCAGAAAGCATCCACCTGCGTTCCCTGATCTCTTTTTGCTCCTACAGTGATTATAGTCTCATGAATGCCAGTTACAATGTAATGATTGCTAGGAATCCAGTAGACTGTGTATAGAGGCTGAGGGATTAGGTTCACTGGGTAAAAAGAGCTTTAGGCAGACACAGTCTTGACACATGGACAGTCTCTAAGAGAGCGGTTAATAATGACTCAATGATCCAGTATTTGTGGCCAGAGCTTTGGTCTTATATTCTTAATGGCTAACCCACCCTTCTTTAGCTGCTTTTTTCTTTAACTGTGCCTATGAACATAGACACACAGCCTTATGAGACTATTTCTTCATATTGAGACATTAGACAGTATTCTAATGGGCATTTAAAGCATTTACTGTGTTCCAGTTAGTTTACTTACATCATAGCATGACTTTAGTAGTCAAAGAACAGGGCTAGCCTAAACTGAAATGAAATATATGAGTTTCCTGAGTGGGGATTTTAGATGTACCGTGGAGGTCTTGTGGATTCCTTTTTCCTGAATCTTCTTATTTTTTACTGCTTGCTAAAGTTCTACTCTTGGAATTTTATGTTCTTATAGCTAGTCCAATACAGAGACAGGCATTTAGAATTTGATGACCATAGTATTATGTCTTAAAGATTTTTTTCTTCCGGAAAAGTTGGCCATCCAGTGACTCTAGCTGTCAGGCTGGCTGTGAATTTTGCTTAGCTCTTTTGATTGACCCTTCTGTGTTTTAGAACTAGAGTCAGAACAATGTCACAGCTGACATTTGATCAGAACATCATAATTTATGAAGTGTTTTCAGAGAAACTCTCCTGAGCTTTAAAACTCCATATAAGGGATAACAAGATTTGTATCCTTGTTTTGCAAATGAAGAAATTGAGAATTAAAGATAAAATTTCTCATCAAAGTCTATTCAGCCTGTAAATGGAGGGCTAATGTGTTCATATTCCTCAGTTGTTTTTCCATCATACAGTATTTCCCATTTTTAACATGGTTTCAGACAGTGCTAACCACATTAGAACTATCTGGGATACTTGTTTTAAAAATACCAATGTCAAAGCCTTATCCCTACTGATTCTAGTTTCAGCATGGGTAGGGCCTGGCCATCAGTATTTTTTATGTTCCCTATTTCTAATGTGAGAACCACTGATCTGTAGTCTTCATTTCCACCACACTTGGTGAACTACAAAGGACTCTGCAAACTGAAAGCAATATAAATATTAGTGGTGTCTTCTTTATAGCAGTTGTGAAAGTCAGGCTGTTAAACCATTAAATTTCTGGATAAATAAATTTTCTGTGGATATACAAGCTTCAAAATCCAGGTCTTCTGTCTTCTGCCAGACAGTTTTCCACTCCAGGCTGTATGCTGCCCCAAGCAAAATAACAGGCGAAGGTTATCTCCTTTAACTGGCTAGCTGTTAGTGTTTTTAAAGTTGTTTGTGCTTCTGCGATTTCTCTGACACAGACATAGTATTTACAAGAGCTATCACCAGCTTACTTTTATATCTGACCAGCTGCCTTAAAAAAATGTTAACTAGTTTACAGCTTATACTTTCTCAGAAATTTTATGGTGAAAACATATTTTCCAACAAGTACATTCCTCTGTTTTTCTGGGTTTCAAGCATAACACTTTAGATGTGATCAGTGGCTTGGACCCAGAAGCACAGTCTCCTCACTCCTGGCCAGTGAGACCATTTTGCTGAACAACAGCCGGCAACTGCAGAGTCACCTTCAGGCTGATTCCTCCAGGCTCACCTGGAGTTGAATTCCACTGCTTTCTCGGGGGATCATCATTTTTAGTAAAAGGACAGGGTCAGTTCTCCCTTCTCTGCCTCTAGTAGAAGGTGAGTCTGAAGTGCTGGAAAAGTTACACAGAAAAGTGAAGGGAGGCAAAAGTGAAGGCAGAATTTCTCTTTAGTAAATAAATCCTAGCTAATGAGAAAATTCAGTTAGACTTTGGAGTGGAACAAGATGGCAGAATAGAAGGCGACACCAACCATCTTGCCTGCAAGGATGCCCATTTAATAACTACACCAAAAAAAATCACCTTCATAAGAACTAAAAAAAGATGAGCACACTGTAGATGGTGTTAACCTTGTATTGCTGAAAGAGACACTGAAGAGGTAGGAAAAACACTCTTAAATCACTGACGCCACCTTTCCCCCATCCTCCAGCAGCCCTGACATAGTATGGAGAGCATTTTAGTGTGCTGGGGAGAGGGAGATTATAGCATTTGTGAGGCTTTGAACTCAGTGCCTGGGGAACATGCCGCCTCGAAGGGAAGAACACAGGCATAACTGACTTTGCCACCTGCTGATTGTAGAGCCCCAAGGCCTTGAGCAAACATAGGCTGTAGCCAGGCAATGATTAAAACAAGCCTTGAGCAAGACCCAGTGCTCCACAGGCTTCAGGTGTGAACCAGCCCAGTCCTAATCATGCTTCGTGTCACACCACCACCAGCTCCAGGTGACTCAGAATGGAGAGAGAGAATCCATTTATTTGGGAGAAAGTAAGGGAAGAACACAAGTGTCTCTGCCTGGTAATCAGAGAATTCTTCGCATCTTGTCCAAGACCATCAAGGCAGTACCTCTAGAGTCTGTAAGAACCACAGCATTACAGGGCTTAGGGTGCCCCTAAAGCAGATATAGCTTAAATCACAATGCCCAAGTCCTTTTGACAATCTGGAAAGCCTTCCCAAGGAGGACTGGTACAAACAAGCCCAGACTGAGAAGACTACAATAAATACCTAACTCTTCAATGCCCAGACACCAAAGGACATCTACTAGCGACAGACATCAACATCATTCAGGGAAGCATAACCTCACCAAATGAGCTAAATAAGGCATGAGGGACCAAACCTGGAGAAATAGGAGGTGACTTTTCAGACAGAGAATTCAAAATAGCATTTTGAGGAAACAAAGAAATTCAGGGTAACACAGAGAAAAAATTCAGAATCCTATCAGATGAATTTAATAGAGAGCTTGCAATAATTAAAAAGAATCAAGCAGAAATTCTGGAGCTGAAAAATGCAATTAGCACGCTGAAGAATGCATCAAAGTTTTCTAATAGCAGAATTGATCAACCAGATGAAAGAATTAGTGAGCTTGAAGACAGGCTATTTGAAAATACATGGTCAGAGGAGAAAAAAAAAACAGAATAAAAAACAATGAAGCATATCTATGGAATATAGAAAATAGCTTCAAAAGGGCAAATCTAGGAATTATTGCTTTTATAGAGAAAGTACAGAAAGAGATAGGCGTAGAAAGTTTATTCAAAAGAATAATAACAGAGAACTTCCCAAATCTAGAGGGAGATATCAATATCCAAGTACAAGAAGGTTATAGAACACCAAGTAGATTTAACCCAAAGAAAATTACTTCAAAGCATTTAATAATCAACCCCCACAGGTCAAGGATGAAGAGAGCATCCTAAAAGTAGAAAGAGAAAAGAAACAAATAAAATGCAATGAAGCGCCAGTACATCTGGAAGCAGATTTTTCAGTGGAAACCTTACAGACCAGGAGAAAGTGGCATGACATATTTAAAGTGCTAAAGGGAAAAAACAAAACAAAACAAAAAAAACCCCAACACCTTTTACCCTGGAATAGTATATTCAGTAAAAGCATTCTTCAAACATGAAGGAGACATAAAGACTTTCCTCGACTAACAAAAACTGAGGGATTTCAACACCAGACCTGTCCTATAAGAAATGCTAAAGGAAGTATTTCAATCAGAAAGAAAGAGATATTAATTAGCAATTAGAAATAATGAAGATTCAAAAATCACTGAGAATAGTAAGTACATAGAAAATCACAGATATTATAACACTGTAGCTGTGGTGTGTAAACTGCACTTATCTTAAGTAGAAAGACTAAGTGATGAACCAATCAAAAAGAACAACTACAACAACTTTTCAAGACATAGACAATACAATAAGATATGAAAAGAAATAACAAAATGTTAAAAAGCAGAGGGGGATAAAGTTAAGTTATAGAGTCTATTAGTTTTCTTTTTGTTTGTTTATTTATGTGAATGCTGTTAAGCTGGTATCAATTTAAAATAATAGGTTAAGATATTATTTGCAAGCCCCATGGTAACCTCCAACCAAAAAACAATACACCACGAATACACAAATAATAAAAAGCAAAAATCTAAATCATATCACCAGAGAAAATTACCCTCACTAAAAGGAGACATGGAGAAATGAAAGAAGGAAGAGAAGACCACAAAACAATCAGATAATAAATAACAAAATGGCAAGAATAAGTCCTTACTTATCAATAACAACATTGAATGTAAATGGACTAAATTCTTCATTCAAAAGACATAGAGTGGCTGAATGGATAAAAAATCAATCTGGAAATATCTGTTGCCTACAAAAAGCACACTTCACCTATCAACACACACATAGACTGAAAATAAAGGAATGGAAAAAGATTTCCCATGCCAATAGAAGCAAAAAAAGAACAAGAGTTGCTATACTATATCAGAAAAATAGATTTCAGGACAAAAACTATAAGGACAGACAAAGAAGGTCACTATATAATGATAAAAGGGACAATTCAGCAAGATGATATAACAATTTTAAATATATATGTACTGAATACTGGAGCACCCAGATATATAAAGCAAATATTAGAGCTAAAGAGAGAGCTAGGTCCCAATACAATAATAGCTGGAGACTTCGACACCCCACTTGCAGCATTGGATAGACATTCCAAACAGAAAATCTACAAAGAAACATCAGACGTAATCTGCACTATATGAACCTAATAGATACTTACAGAATATTTAACCCAAATGGCTTCAGGATACACATTCCTTTCCTCAGCAAATGAATCGTTTTTAAGGATAAACCATATATTAGATCACAAAACAAATCTTAAAACATTCAGAAAGTTGAAATAATATCAAGCATATTATCTGACCACAATGGAATAAAACTAGAAACCAATAACAAGAGGAATTTTGGAAACTTTACAAATATATAGAAATTAATACGCTCTTGAAGGACCAGTGGGTCAATGAACAAATTGAGAAGAAAATAGAAAAATTTATTTAAATAGATGATAATGGAAACACAACATACTGAAACCTATGGAATACAGCAAAACGGTACTTAAGAAGGAAGTTTTAGCTATAAGTGTCTACATCAGAAAATAAGAAAAACTTCAAATGAACAATTTAATAATGCATTTTAAGGAACTAGAAAAGCAAGAACAAACAAACCCAAATTAGTGGAAGATAAGGTATGATAAATATCATAGCAGAAGTAGATAAAGTTGAAGAAAGCAATACAAAAGATCAATGAAACAAAATATTAGTTTTTTTGAAAAGTTAAACAAAATTGAGAAACCTTTAGACAGACTAAAAAAAAAAAAAGAGAGAAAAGATTCAAATAAATAAAATTACAAATGAAACAGGAGACATTACGACTGATATTGTAAGACTCCAAAGAATAATAGTGACTAATATGAGCAACTATATGCCAATAAATTGGAAGATTTAGAAGACATGGACAAATTTTTAGACCCATATGACCTACCAATATTGCACCATTAAAGAATTGAAGAAATCTGGCCAGGCACAGTGGCTCACATCTGTAATCCTAGCACTTTGGGAGGCCAAGGTGGGCAGATTGCCTGAGCTCAGGAGTTTGAAAACAGCTTGGACAACATGGTGAAACTCCATCTCTACTAAAGTACAAAAAATTAGCTGGACATGGTGGTGTGCACCTGTAGTCCCAGCTACTTGGGAGGCTAAGGTGGGAGAATTGCCTGAACCCAGGAGGCAGAGGTTGCAGTGAGCTGAGATCATGGCACTGAACACCAGCCTGGGTGATACAGTGAGACTCCATCTCAAAAAAGAAAAAAAAAATTGAAGAAATCCAAAACCTAAACAGACTAATAACAAGTAACAAGATCAAAATGGTAATAAAAAGTCTCCTAGTAAAGAAAAACCCTGGACCCAATGGCTTCACTGAATTCTACCAAACATTTAAGAATAACTAGTACTAAGCCTAATCAAACTATTCCAAAAAAGAGAGGAGGAAGGAATACTTCCAAACTCATTCTACAAGGCCAGTATTGCCTTGATACCCAAACCAGAAAAAGATATGTCAAAAAAAGAAAACAGCAGGCCAATATCTCTGATGAATATTGATGCAAAGTTCCTCAACAAAATACTAGCAAACTAAATTTAACAATATGTTAAAAAGATAATTCATCATGACCCACTGGGATTTATCCTAGGGATGCAAGGATGGTTCAACATATGTAAATCAATCAATGTGATAGGTCATATCAACAGAATGAAGTACAAAAGCCATATGATTATTTCAATTGGTGCTGAAAAAGCTTTGGATAAACTTCAACATCCCTTCATGGTAAAAACACCTTCAAGAAACTGGGTGCAGATTGAATATACCTTAACATAACAAAAGCTATGTACAATAGACCCACAGGTTGTAGCCTACTGAACAGGGAAAAACCAAAAGTCTTTCCTCTAAAATCTGGAACATGACAAGGATGCCCATTTTCATCACTATTATTCAACACAATACTGGAAGTCCTAGCTAGAGCAATCAGACAAGAAAAAGATAAAAAGGGCATCCAAATTGTAAGGAAAGAAGTCAAATTATCCTCATTTGCAGATGATATGATGTTATATTTGGAGAAATCTAAAGACTCCACCAGAAAATGATTAGAACTGAAAAACAAATTCAGTAAAGTTGCAAGATACAAAATCAACATGCAAAAATTGCTAGCATGTTTATATGCCAACATAGAACAATATGGAAAACAAATGAAAAAGTAATCCCATTTACAATAGCCACGCAAAGAACCAAATACTTAGAAATTAACTTAAGCAACAAAGTGAAAGATCTCTACAATGGAAATTATAAAACACTGATGGAAGTAATTGAAGAGGACCCCAAAAATGGAAAGATATTCCATGTTCATGGATTGAAAGAATCAATATTGTTAGAACGTCCATATTACCCAAAGTAACCTACAGATTCAATGCAATCCCTATTAAAATGCCAATGACATTCTTCACAGGAATAGGAAGAGAAATCCTAAAATTTATATAAAACCACAAAAGACCAGAATTGATAAGTTATCCTGAGAAGAAAGAACAAAACAGGAAGAACCACGTTACCTAACTTCAAATTATACGAAAGAGCTATAGTAACCACAAAAGCATGGTACTGGCATATAAACAGATACATAGACCAATGAAACAGATCAGAGAACCTGAAACAAATCCACACACCTACAGTGAACTTATTTTTGACAAAGTTGCCAAGAACATACAGTGTGGAAAAGACAATCTCTTCAATAAATGGTGTTGAGAAAACTGGATATCCACATACAGAAGAATGAAACTAGAACCCTACCTTTCACCATATACAAAAGTCAAATTAAAATGGATTAAAGACTCAAATCTAAGACCTCAAAGTATGAAATTGCTGTAAGAAAACTTTGGGGAAACGTTCAAGGACATTGGTCTCAAAAAAGATTTCTTGAGCAATATCCCACAAGCACAGGCAACTGAAACAAAAATGGATAAATGGGATCATATAAAGTTAGAAAGCTTCTGTATAGCAAAGGAAACAATCAACAAAGTCAAGAGACAACACACAGAATGGAAAAAAAATATTTACACACTACCCTGACAAGAGATTAATAACCAGATTAATATTTACAAACTGACAAGAGATTAATAATCAGAATATATAAGGACCTCAAACAGCTCTACAGGAAAAATACCTCTAATTATCCAGTTGTAAAAAAGGCAAAAGATTTGAACAGACATTTCTCAAAAGAAGACATACAAATGGCATTCAGGCATATGTATGAATGAAAAGGTGCTGAACATCACCAATCATCAGACAAATGCAAATCAAACCTACAGTGAGATATAATTTTACCCCAGGTAAAATGGCTTATATTCAAAAGACAGGCAATAACAAATGCTGACGAGAATGTAGAGAAAAGGGAGCCCTTGTACTGTTGGTGGGAACATAAATTAGTACAATCACTATGGAGAATATGTTGGAGATTCCTCAAAAAACTGAAAATTAAGTTACTATCTGATCCAGCAATCCCACTTCTGGGTATATACCCCAAAGCAAGGAAATTAGTATATCGAAGAGATATCTGCACTCTTATATTTGTTGCAGCACTGTTCACAATGGTCAAAATCTGGAAGCCATGTAAGTGTTCATCAATGGATGAATGAACAAATAAAATGTGGCACTTACATACAACAGAGTACTATTCACTGTAAAAATAATGAGATTCTGTCATTTGCAACAACATGAATGGAACTAAAGATTATCATGTTAAGTGAAATAAGTCAGGCACAGAAAGACAAACATTGCATATTGTCGTTTATATGTGGGATCTAAAAATCAAAACAGTTGAACTCATGGAGATAGATAGTAGAAGGATGGTTATCACAGAAGGGTAGATGGGGGCTGGGGGGAACATGAGGTTGGTTAATGCATCCAAAAATACAGTTAGAAAAAATGAATAAGACCTAGTATTTGGTAGCACAACAGGGTGATTATAACTGATAATAATTTAATTGTATATTTTAAATATATAAAAGAGTATAATTGGATGGTTTGTAATGCAAAAGATAAATACTTGAGAGGATGAATATCCAATTTTACATGATGTGATTATTACACATTGCATGCCTGAATCAAAACATCTAATGTACCCCTATAAATATATACACCTACTATATACCCACACAAATTAAAATAAAAATACTTTGGAATAAAAGAAAATTCAGTTAGTCAGAACTCCTTTCTATTTTCCTGGAAAGTGATAAACACTAACAAGCAATTAAAAAGCAATTTAAAAAATCTTCCTGGCTATGTCCTATGTTGTATTAGAATGTAATATTTTTAAGTCAGAGATGGTCTTTATTCATCTTTGTATTCTTCTCACCTAAGGCACTGCCTAAGGAATATTTTTACTTGATATATTTGTTTTTAGACTCATTTTTATTTTTATCAAATTAACATGTTCATGGTTTAAATTTTTATAAAATAAAGCAAATGATATTTTCAAGCCTTATAATGAAAAACAGCAGCTTTCTGTTCTCTCCCATCATATTCTAACTCAATTCTCTAGTAACTTTCAAATACTTTGACTATTTTTTCTGACATTTTATTTCTTATTTGTAAATAATACATTAATGCTGATTTTTCTTGATTTATAGATTTTAGAAACTGTTAACCTGATGTCAACTTTAGAAATGATTTATTAACATTTTATGGTAGACAAGAATTTAGTTTATGTGTAACCTTCATTTCCCCTGACCTTTTAAAATCTCCACTCTCCCTTTGAACATAGTTACATCACAGTTTTGTTAAATAATATGTCACTAGTCCTTTCTTCTTTTTTTTTTAATTTTATTTTTTTATTATTATTATACTTTGAGATCTAGGGTACATGTGCATAACATGCAGGTTTGTTACATATGTATACTTGTGCCATGTTGCTGTGCTGCAACCATCAACTCGTCAGCACCTATCAACTCGTCATTTACATCAGGTATAACTCCCAATGCAATCCCTCCCCCC